>NW_027397079.1:7514445-7568250 GCF_003265705.2 Callorhinus ursinus | reverse complement strand
CATCTGTCGTTCCCTGACTTGTTAATTTTAGCCATTCTGATTGGTGTGAGGTGGTATCTCATGGAGGTTTTGATTTGGATTTCCCTGATGCCGAGCAATGTTGGGCACTTTTTCATGTGCCTGTTGGCCATTTGGATGTCTTCTTTGGAAAAATGTCTGTTCATGTCTTCTGCCCATTTCTTGATTGGATTATTTGTTCTTTGGGTGTTGAGTTTGATAAGTTCTTGTTCTGTAGTTTTTAGAGTACAGATCCTTTACCTCTTTGGTTAGGTTTATTCCTAGGTATCTTCTGGTTTTTGGTGCCATTGTAAATGGGATTGATTTCTTAATTTCTCTTTATTCTATCGCATTCTTAGTGTATAGCAATGTAACTGATTTCTGTGCCTTGATTTTATAGCCTGCTATGTTGCTTAATACCTGTATGGGTTCTAGCAATTTTGAGATGCAGTCTTTTGGGTTTTCCACAGAAAGTATCATGTCATCTGCAAAGAGTGAGAGTTTGACTTTTTCTTTGTAATAGACTGATTTTTGTTGTGATGCTCCCAAGAGCTGGATTTTGGTGTCATGGGGCTCTCAAATGTGTATAGCCATAACCTATGTATCATGGCATATTTATTAACATCTCCTAGAACAGTAATGTTTCTCAGAAAATACCTTAGGAAATGGTGTTCAAAACATTAACTTGTTTGGGGCACCTGAGTGGCTCAATTGGTTGAGCGTCCGACTCTTGGTTTCAGCTCAGGTCATGGTTTCAGGGTCCTGGGATCGAGCCCCTTGTTGGGCTCCACACTGAAGGGGAGTCTGCTGGAGATTCTCTCCTTCTCCCTCTGACCCTCCCCCCACTCGCACTCTCGCCTAAAAAAATCATAATAAATCTTTAAAAAAATAATAAAACATTAACTGGTGTTGAACAATAGACTAAAAGCGATAAACCATGAAGATAGTTTTCCAGAACCCTCCCAGCATCTAGCAAGAAACTGGTGGGTGAGGGTCAGGCTGGGCCCCTGGGCTGAGGGATCCCAGCCATGTCCCACTCAGCATTCAGGGGACAGCATCACTCTATGCAGAACGTTTGGTGTTGCTGGTGAAGTCTCTTCTGCCACTGAGTGCACAATTCTTACAGGGTCGGAGAAAGTACTCTTGTTGTCCAGGCCAAGCCCGGCAGGCAGTAAATGTAAGATCCCATCTCCAGGGCTCAGCGTTGCCTCTGTGGCCAGGCACTGAGAAAGTCCCTCTGCTGGCTTGAGCCACATTCCTAATGTGTCAGTTTTCAGCCTTCTTGTTCTGCCCCCAGGTAATGACAACCTGCTCTGGTTCATCAATGAAATGCAGTAGGTAAGTTCTCACGCGTCATCTATTGTAGCAGTAAACCCGAAAATCATGGCCGGTGTCCGCTCATCTCATATCATCCATTGATTCAGCAATTTTTATTTATTTATTTTTAAAGATTTTATTTATTTATTCATGAGAGACAGAGGGGGAGAGAGAGAGAGAGAGAAGCAGAGGGAGAAGCAGGCTCCCAAGGAGCAGGGAGCCCGATGCGGGACTCGATCCCAGGAGCCTGGGATCATGACCCGAGCCAAAGGCAGACGCTTAACCATCTGAGCCACCCAGGCGCCCGATTCAGCAATTTTTAATAACTCACAGTGTGGCAAGCTGCATATACAAGCTGCAGATAAGACACAATCCTTGTCCTCAAGATGCTCATCATCTGGAGCAAAGGGTAAACATTTAAAAAACACCTGAGGAGGTGGTCCACAAACCCTGTGACAAGATGTCCCTGCGCTCCCCAGCCAATTCCAGGGCTACCATGAAATATTTTAAAAATTCAAGGGGAAGTCAGAAGCTGAATATTTGTTGGACCCCGCCAAGAGTGACCAGCTCAAAGTACTTTGCAGTGTGAACATCAGACCCTACTGACATTGCTTTCAGTGACATGAGACCTCGTTCAAGTGGGTTTGCACTGGGTGCTGTGATAAAATTAAGAGCCACATGGAAAACCAATGTGGAGAAGGAAATGAGGGTGGTAGAGTCGAATCTGTATCCAAGATTTGAGAAGCTGTTCAGTGCCCCATAGCCACACAGATACATTTAGTCAGTAGGTTGCTTTTTTTTTTTTTAAGATTTACTTTTTTATTTGAGAGAGCGATCGAGTGTGCACAGGCATGCGGTGGGGAGGGGCAGAGGGAGAGAAAGAAACTCCAGGCAGGCTCTGAGCACTGAGCGCAGAGCCTGACGCAGGACTTCATCTCAAGGACCTGAGCCTAAACCGAGAGTCAGTCATTTAACCGACTGAGCCACCCAGGCGTCCCAGTAGGTTGCTTATTTAAAAGTTATATTTAAATATTGCTTTTCCTTTCAACTGGTGTGCGTTATTTTTTTCAAATGGTTACTATGTTGTCAGAACATAGATACTTATTAAGTAATTTGGACCTAATTACTTAGTAACAAAACCATTAGGTATTTCTTTTGGTCCAGGGTGCTGTGAAAATAATAATGAGACATTAAGGACTCCATAAATTGAGAAACTGCTGAGCCAAATTGAAGTTGGTGAATACCTCGGTGGAGGTATGTGCAGTGTGTATAGAAACATAAAGGAGGGAGAGTGATTTGGCTTTCGAGAAGGATTTGGAGCGCATCAGGGGAAGGCCGAGCAGAGGTCTGACAATTGCACTCTCCCTGCAGGGATGTATGGGATTTTATCAGGTGAAAAGTAAGAAGTGGTAAGAAAAGGCAACTCAATTGCGTTTTTATTGCCAAATATTCTAATATTTCCCCAAGGTTGTACTTCACTCTCAGCCTCTAGTTGGCTTGACCAAAGCATCCTTTTCTCACGGGCTGCAAGTGTGATTAAGCTTTTCCAAACTCACCTTTCTCCCTTTAGCTCAGATGACCAGTCTCACTCCCCCAAGCACCAGCACTGAGATACGCATGAGTGTCTTCTTTGGTTCCCCCCAAATTTCTGTCTTCTGAGGGGCTTGATCGTAGGTCGGGCTGGGAAGAAAACAGTATCATAAAACTAATTCACAGTGAAAGAAGGACGATTTAAAGGTCCTCTTATGCTCCAAGGCTACTCAGATTTTAGAGCAGGAATCATGTCAACACCAACTGAGTTTCCAGTGTATAGTGTTTTATTCTCTGTGGAGAATACCAGGCCGAGAAGAGGAGCTCATTTCAGCCAGAGATTTTCCAGTTTGCTCCCACATGAGATTGTGTCCTTTCAGCCAACACATGACCCTTTTCCCTTGTGCATTCCTTTCTTGTTTCCTTTCTTGTTTCAAGGAAGCTCCTAAAAGTTCCGAAAGGTTATCAGTCATACAGGCAGCTTAGGGCTAAAATGTCTCCAGATGATTCACAGGGGAGCTGACAAATTTTGGCTTGTGATTCTTTTAATTCTAAAACTTTTTCCTCGGTGTGTGGGAACATACTTATCCGGTGTAACTGTCGTTGCAGAAAACCATGCCCTAAGTTGTGAGTCTCAGTACCTTCCAGATAGAGCTCTTTGAACTCGTAAGAAAACTAATGTAACCGTTTCAGGGACTGGAAGGCGACTTCTAGGATGAAACTAGGAAGGAGCTGGAGCCGCTTACCCAGGGTCTCAAATGCCCCTCCCCTTCTCCTTCCTCGCCACCCCCCAGAGAACCCAGGATGAGTGAGCATTGCCCTCAGGATAAATGCAAAAACTTGTCTTGGAACTTTTTACATGCAAGTGCATGTGATCCTCATAACAATGAAGAAAATGCTACCGTCAGTCCTCATTTTTCCACAATAGGATACTGAAGCACAAAAGGGTCAACTAGTGGGAATGGAGTTGAGATTTGAGTGCAGGTGGACTTCGTTCTGGTCCAGAGCCCAGGTCCTTCATCAGTGTGTCACTGCACCGGCTCAGTGCTCAAAAGCTCTGCCCTGCGACACGAGTCACTAAGCACATGTGGCTATTTACGTTAAGATTAACTAAAATAAAAAGTCATTCCGTCACTGGCCATGTTTCAAATGCTCCGTAACCACGTGTGGCCAGTGGACAGTGCAGAAATAGAGAGTTCCCATCATCAGCGAAAGTTCTATTGGATATTGTTGCCCTGGAATCTAGAGTCAAGGCCTCCTGATTCCAAATCACTGATATTCTTGAATATTTAACCGATATTCTTTAATACTGTTTCCAGCACTCAGTTCTGAAATAATGCAGTAACTAACCACTAGCTGAAAATATGTGAGGATATTAGCGAAGGATAACTGTTCACTATTATTACCTCTTCCAGAAAACATATTTGAATTATAATAAAATATTTAATATCTTATCTCTGAAATAACTAGTGGAGATTGCATCCTCCTTTGCTTGTGTAGGCCTGTAAGTGGGATCCGGTTGTGATGCTATGTTACTCTTCACTCAGGCAATCAGACATTTCAAATGATGCCCCAACTTGGTCTAACCTAGACAAAGGGCCTAGGCTATTCATGTCAGTCCTTCTGAACTGAAAGGGAGGAGACACTCGGAAGTATCATTAATGTTCCAGTCAATACATTATTGACACAATATACTGGCTTCCACTATGGCTTCTTCCATTTTTCTACGGCTGGTGATTTCAAGTTGCATTTTGTACGTGTTTCCACGTATACACACTCTTGGTTTGAAACCAGGAGTGACTCTGTGCATTGGTGAGTATGTGCCTAGCAGCATTTTAAATCAGAATACAGAAGCTAAAGGAAACCTTTGAAATCTTTATGGGATCTCAAGTTCAGGAAGAACAGAGAAGTGCCGAGGCTCTGGGAGAAATCATTTCTCAGAGATGCTAGCCATGCAGCACACCATTAATAAAATGAAACTCTAGCTTCCTTTGTCACTCCCTCCCCTTGATATTGTTACTTATTTTAATCTATTATGTCACGAGAAAGGATTATCTCATGCTACTGAAATGTCAGCTCTATTATCAATCATGATGAAACTTTCTTTTAATTTTTTTCTAACGGTCTGATTTAATTTTGGTTTTCCTAGGAGTAATCAGGTGGATTTATTAAACAGATAAAGTTTTGACTATCAGAAGGTAATGGTAATTATAATACAGACTCTAACTTTCACAGATGTTGCCCTGGTTTCTTCTGAAAGATCAAAGAAATAGTTGTTTCCCCACATATTCTTTCAATCTTAATTATATTTTGTGGCGTTATTTTAAACTGGTAACCTGTGCCTCATAACAAGACTGTCTAAGTACAATGATTTCTTTCCCCTCTGCGGTTTCAGTGACAAGAGAGAAGGGACAGGACTGTTGGCCGACCTCCCTTGGGTCTCACTGTGCCTGCTCCAGTGCTTTGTGTGCTTGATCTCATTTAATCCTTACAACAAGCCCAGAAGTTAAACTGTTTATCTCACTCATTTATCGAAGAAGAATTTTAAGGCAAATGAAGGTTAAATAAATAGTTCAGAGTCAGGTGACTGGTAAGCAAGGGAACTACGGTTTTAACTTAAATGTGACTGATTTAAGACCCTGCCGTCATCAGCACAGGGTGTTAGGAGACCGTGAGGTGGTATTCTGGCCACACAGATGGGGAGGAAGGGAGCTTTTGTGTGCAAGACATTTATCTGGTCAAGAAACGAAAAGCCTTGGGGCGCATGGGTGGCTCAGTTGATTAATCGGTTAAGCTTCCTACTCTTGGCTTCAGCTCAGGTCATGATCTCACAGTTGTGGGATGGAGCCCCACATCAGGCTCTGAGCTCAGTGTGGAGTCTTCTTCGGATTCTCTCTCGCTCTCCCTTCCACTCACACAGCCTCTCTCAAATAAATAAAATAGATAAAATCCTTAAAAAGAAAGGAAAAGAAAAGAAAGCCTTGCATTTTGTTTGTGGGGTAATTGTTTCCATCTTTGTGGAACTCATGTCATGTAACATTCCTGGCCTCTCGCCCTTGAATTTGCTTAGCCATAAAGTAGAAATTATCCAGAATTACTATGATTGTGGTGGGAATTATTCCCAGCCAGCAGGTGGAATTATCCGATGGTGAGTCTGGAAAGGACTCCCAGGGCATGCTGGATTCTCAGCTCCTCAGCAATCCAGCTCCCCTGAGCAGAGAGCCTAGTTGCGGGGAGCAGCTGTCCTGTTCTGTCCCCCGGGGCTGTCTGACGAGGAGGGGAGGCCAGCCTCTGGCCAGTGTTGCCGAGACTGGTGCAATGTGCCTAGTTCCCAGGGGCAGTGTCCGCAAGACCACGTGGTTAGGATACCTTCATCCCCATCGCTCCCGGAAGTCTCCATTGGTCATGCGATGGTATTTGTCCAGAATCAGGTGGTGTGGAAGGTTGATAATCCACTTAAGATGATCAAACATAACCTACTGCTATTTCATATCCTTACTTTTTTGCCTATTTCAAGTTTCTATCTTTATCATTTTTAAGAAAGGTTCTATAAATACCTTGAGGGTGTGAGATTCCTCTCTTGCGTAGTTCTGTCTTGTAGCTCCTAAGAGGCTTTTGTGTGCATCAAGAAGAAATTCCCCGGGGATAAGTACATGTGGATTTAGGACATTTATTTCCAGTCAAGGGAGACAAACAAGGTGGGTTAAATAGGGCTCTGCAAAACTTATCCGTGTGTTCTGGAGTTGGAAGACCTTCTAGTTTGTTCCCACTAAGGAGACTTTGCTTTGGGAACTGGTGTTGCATAGGGAAAAAGTATCCACCACTTTCTACAACACTTTTTCTCATCATTGCATTCACCAATGGTATCGTCTATGGTGGCGCATCCTCCGTCTTTGCACACCCCTTTCAAAAGAACACACTGTTTCTGCCCCGGAATAACGCCAGTCCTTGCTGCACAGAAAGAGATTTGACATCATTAAGTCATCAGCAGATTAAATGACCATCAAATTATCAGTCATGCACACAGAGCAATAAATTTATAGAAGGGTGGCCTTGGGATAGAAGAGATGGTATTTCTCATTGGAAAAGATCAGGTGTGTCAGCAAAAGGGGTGCTTTTTGTGGGGAGGAGGGCTAAGAGTGCAGGACTATACACATCTTGGAGTGGGCAGGCTGATTTCTAGAAGCTTCGAGAGAGTTGTCCTCATCTGGGGCAGTGCATTTTGGAAATGTTGGATCGATTTGTCGCCACCAGAACTGGGGAGGCATCCTTGGTATTTAGTGGGTAAAGAAGGAGGTTATTGGATCTCCCACCTAGTGAACTGTCCTGCACCAAATGCCAGGACCTTCACTAAAAAGCACGATTTCAAAGGAAGTATCCATCCTTCCATCTCCCGATCTGTGCTGATCACCCCATCCATGCTTACAGCATCCTTGTCCTATGGAACGTGTCTAGCACCTTTTATAGAGAGTTTGCCAATCCTGTAGAGTGCACCTTTCCTATTTTCCCCTTTGCAGGACTAGGCAAACAAATTTGCTGTGTAGTCCAATGCCACTTATCTGTAAGATACATGAAAAGAATTTCTCTCAAAAGCCGAAAAGTATTTTTCCTTAAGTGTATCTGTTTTCCTAACTCATTTGGCCACTGAAAAGCACGTAACTAAGGGTGTGCCCCAAGGGAGGAGCTTCCTATAGTCTTCGGGTTCTTCCAGTAGCCTTTCAGGTGTAATGAGGGTTCCTTCTTTACCCCGTGGATCCCGGTGGACGTTACATAAAAGACACACTCTGCTCATGTTCATTAATAGACGTTAGTCCCCGATAATCTCATCCAGGTGCTCAGAGTAACATATGGGGACATTTTCAGGTGTCCTAATGAAAGTGAGAAGCAACAGGGTAGTCTTGTCATGCATTGTACTGGAAAGTTCAACTTCCTGACACGGTCCGTGGTCTAGGGTAGCACCATTCTCTCTTCTTGGCAGATGCCTCTTGCTTGAATCAAAAGGATCAGAGCAATTCATCCTTCCAGTGATGTGCTCTCTCCTGAATATGAAGTTTGATTTAAGGAGCTGTTATCTGAACAGGAAGCCCAAGAGTTATAATCTCCCTTCTAACAATGACTGGGGCGTATGTTCGTGCCCAGGCCCTACAGCAAGTCAAGAAGGTAATATCAAATTACCTGGTTCATAAGGAAGGGAGAGAATTGACACTTATTTTCACTCACTGGCATAATAGTAGATACACAGAACAATTGGAGAGAATGATCTAATAGATTTCGGAATTTATATGATAGTAATGTGTTATAATGGTTGTATTAGATGCAGTGGGTAAAGGGATGCGTATTTAATCGTTGCTGTTGGGAAAGGAAGATGTAGATGCTTAACTTCATATGGCACCACAACACGCATTTCCATACATGAAATGGGGACTACTTAGAATCACACTAAAATAAAAGACCAAGTAAGAGAACACACACCTAACCGCAAAAAGGACATGATTTTCTCAGCATAAGAACTCATTGAGTTATTAGCTGTTCTGTTTCTTGTGGTGGGGGAGGGTGGGGAACAGGGTTGGGATGGGGTGGACTCTTCCTGGAACTTTATCAGCTAAGAAATAGATTGGCGGTTTTCTTTTCTATAGGTAATACAGAGTTCAAGCTGTATTCTGCTCCTGTCCAGTTGTGGTCTGTTTAAATATTATGTTATTCTCCAGAGTCAGTATAAGAAGCACGCTATAATTGTCTTAATTCTCAGGGGGCTAATCAATCAATTTAAGAGTTATGCCATTCTGGGGCACCTGGGTGGTTCAGTCAGTTGAGCGTCGAACTAGTGATTTTGGCTCAGGTCATGACCTCATGGGTCGTGGGATTGAGCCCCGAGTCAGGATCCACGCTCATCAAGGAGTCTACTTGAGATTCTCTCTACCCTTCTCCCTCAGCGCCTCCCCCCACTCTCTCTCAAATAAATAAATAAGTCTTTTAAAGGAAAGCATTTTGCCATTCTAACCTCTTTATGCCCCTACTCTGCAGCAGATATATGCATGTGTGTGTATATATACACACATATATAAATTTATGTATATATATCATATATGCAAAATACATATGTATTCTTTTCTAGAATGTCATGGACTCTTTCTGAGAGACCTATGAAGATATACGCTCAAGTAGTGATCACTTAATATTCATTGGACTGTAGGTTGATAAACCAACATTTTCTTGTTTAGATTATGTAGTTTCTTTGGGGCAATTTCCTTCATGGAAACAGGGACCTTTTTTTATTTGATTTTTTAAAAAATATTTTATTTATTTATTTGACCGAGAGAGAGAGAGAGAGAGAGAGAGAGAGAGCACAGTCCGAGCATGATCATGGCTTAGAGAATCCACAGAGGGCTAGATCAGGCTTATTTACCATTAGATCACAGGAATTATAAGATGGAAAATTTAGGAATTTGGATCTCCTACTTCCTTGTGATTGTTATTTATACATTTTCTCTAGTTTCACACAGTTGCTGGTGGTCTCTCAGGCTTAGTTCCAGGTGTTTACCTCCAAAGATGATCCTCCCAAGATTAGGAATTAGATTCTCCCAGGATTAGGAAGCTACTGTAAATTTGAAACTCCATCTGCGGTGGACCCAGTAAAGCCAGACCCTGAGAACAGGACCATAGAAATGGTGAAACAAAGGGAAGAGGTGTCAGGGGGACCTGTCAAGCTTGCGGGCTGCCGAGAACCCATACATGAGCCTAGTTTGTGTGCATAAATCGAGAACCCCTGTGTGATTTAGATAAGTAATTTCTATTACCCAAGTATAAAGTCTGATTGCCTTGCCCTCCTTGTTCTTTAAAATACCCCCCTACAGACTTAGCCTTGGTGCCACCTTCTACTTTCACATAATTCCATGAGACGCCTGGCACATTTTCTAGTACGAACGAGTGCTAGTTTGGACCCAACTGGCGTGGCAGCCTTCTTGCAGTTCCTTGGCACACTGTGCTTTCTTCTCCATCAATGACATTGCACTGGCATCCTCCTTTGCCAGCGGTGCTCACTGCATCTCGCAAGCGATTCATCAACTAACACTTATCTTTCTATTTTGGGCTCAAAAGGCATGCCTCAAGGAAGTCGCCAACATTGCAAACAAGACAATGACCACATGTTAGGGGCACTCGTAGTACTCTGTTCCTCTCCATCATGCTTATTAAAATTTATAATTATATATTCATTTGCGTAATCATTTGACTAATGTCTGTCTCCTCTAGTGGGAAGACACTTTCCTTTGTACCCTGCCGTATCCTGGGTGTGGTGGGAATGACCCAGCGTGTGAATAAGAAGAGTGCTCAGTAAGTATTTGTTACCATTGAATGCAGTAAGGTACTCTCTGACCCCACAACACATTCTCTCTCTTCTATTCCTTCTAAAACCTCTTGGCTTCAGTTTGTTTTAGACTATCTAGTATCTACTACTATCTTACTTTTGGATGCACTATTGTATTTGTGAGTATCCAGTCTTGTCATTGTCGTATTAACTTCTCTAAATGTTCGGCTTAGATTCCCTAGAATCCCATTTTACCATAAATCATTTCTGGCCTTCGCCCCAGGATAGCCTTTTTCTCAGTGTGCTTCCCTCATACGCCTGAACTATTGTTGTCCCCTTTCCCACTAGAATGGTGGGTTTTGGCTAAAGTCTACGTCAAGGAGATCTGTCCCTTGTTAACCTTTTTAAAAAAAGATCCAGCTAGTAAGACGGGCTCTGACTTTGGGGAGGAGACAGTGATTTACGTTGAGCTGAACTTAGCTCAGATGGTGGAGGGCAAGCATGAGCAAATCCTAGTCACTCATCAGCTGTGCAGCCATAATTCTCTTATGGCAAATGCTTTCAGAATTGAGAGCAGTTCATCTGATGTTAAGGAACATAGACCAGGAGAATCTAAAGACTAGCATTAACAGGCCAATAATAATGGCAGAACATTTAGCCCATTTGACATGCTTAGCTCAAACAGTGAAGGAAAGAATATGGAGGTAAGTGAAATAAAATGTTCCACAGACATTGTATCTTCCAAAAGAGGAAATATAGGGATCTCCTTAGATTCCTCAATATTTAGTTAGGAGATTTTGAGGTAAAAACTCTGAGAGAAACTAGGGTTACATTTTATGGGCATATCCACACCTATAGATTGCTGGAACCAACCCTGACCCAGAGTAAAGACGGTTCTAGCTTCAGTGTTGCCACTGCCAGTGTGACCAGCAAGATCACGTTCTTTATGTAGACGTGGGTTCTTTTCTGTAAAATTAAAGAATTCACCATTAAATTGCCTTCTAATTTTAAGGCATGATCATTGTGTGATCTTCCATTAGATGTCACTGCAAGCGTGTGTCCCTGCAGCTGTGTCTTCTTGTGACAAACCTGAGCAGCAAATGAGAATTATGTGAACTCCTTCAGTTGGAGACAACTCTATGTCAGGTAGACCCCAAGATAGCCACAGAGTAGGCAAAGATCAAACAAGTGAGTATTGTGGATTATACTTAAAAGAGTCTTAGAGGTGAACCAACAAGGTGAGAGAGTTATCCAGACCTCATCTGTGTTTAATGACCACAGACATTATTTCGAGAGATGCGAATGTCATGTCATAACAGTGGGGAGAGGAATTATCAGTTCTTATGAGGATCTGGTTAAACCAGCCTGAAGATAACCACATTCCCCTTTTCCTTTGCTTCTACGTTTTCATATTCAAACTTCTGAATCATGGGTCCTAAAAATATAACTCATATTCTTAAAATACTTTCTTCATATTTTTTCCTATGCTTAAAATTTTGCCACTGATGCTTTATTCCACCGTTTCTGCTTTTTCCAAATTCCCCTGCTCCCTGTTGCTTTTTTATAACTTAATGCAGTCCTTTCTTGTGGAGTTCTGTCTTCAGGACCTAAGACCCTCTACCCTTCTCAAATATTCCTCACCAACAGAATCTACATCACTTCCATTCACTAGCCAAGTTTGAACCAAGAGCTGCCATTTGCACTCTCCTTTTTGGAGATTGGGGCCTGGTAAAGGCTACTTGATTTGTTTGTGAAGCCTTAAGTCATATGTCACAGCTTCTCCACCTCTATCTTTATTTGAGACCCGCTTTAGAAGCATGGAGCTCTTGGATCTCATTTTCTGTCGATGGAAATCTTCAGTTTTGCAGTTTGGGCCTCATCAGTTCTAAGGGAGATGATCATGATGGACTTCTGATTCCCTAAGGCTGAGCATTAGGGTCTGAGTTAAAATGGCCACAGTATCATTGAGCATCCCAGTAGACCTCCTAAGAAACCCACAGTTACTCACTATCTCCTAAGAAACCTACAGTTCTTCACCATCTTACCTTTTGGTATTATAGTCACAAAGAGGAAGAGCACAGAAAGAAGGGAATGGAGTCTCATGGTGGAATGTCCAGTAGAAAGGTGAGTGATCAGGGCTAGTGGAACACAGGGCCTTTTATTTAGTTCTGGGGGACTGAGCTTCCTTTTGGTCAGTGAAGCTTAACAAGTAAGAAAATCAAACAACTTCCGTTGGAATACTTCCAAACCCTGGAGTCTCTAAATTTGGTGACAAATTAACCATGTTGCAGGAAACCAGATGGTTAACCCTTTACTTTTCCTATTGGATCTCAAATTCCCCAGAGGCCAGGGCCTTTGACCAGTTGTCTTTTGGAGGAGGCCAAAAAGTAAGGTCCTGTGGGTGTAAAGTCTTTGTTACCAAAAGTACTCTGACTTGCAAGGGAACTCTTCCACAATGCACTCTTTTCCACAATAAGGATAAGACAATTGCCTAAGGACCGTTTTTAAAAAAAGAAGTTGCATTTTTAAGTTATTCCTGAAAAAAGAGACTACTGTCATATACGTACGATGTTCTTAATAGTATCTGGAAGGTAAATAAGCGTAGGTCACACTGAAAACTAATGTTTCTTCATCTGTTTTTAATCCTTTGTGTAACTGTCCCACATGACAAGGATGGTGAGATCAGGAGAGTTAAAAGATCAAAGATAAAGAGCACACTATTTCTTCAATAACCATTTATTGTCGAAAGATTGTCTGCGTACAGCTTCAAGAGACTTCCCAACCTCTCACCCTGCCCCTCCATATAGAATTGATGTGTTGAAAAGAACATGCCTTTGGCCAAGAATTCATTGAGGGCGCCTGGGTGGCTCAGTTGGTTAAGCCACTGCCTTCGGCTCAGGTCATGATCCTGGAGTTCCAGGATCGAGTCCCGCATTGGGCTCCTTGCTCAGCAGGGAGTCTGCTTCTCCCTCTGACCCTCCCCCCTCTCATGTGCTCTCTCTCTCTCTCTCTCTCTCAAATAAATAAATAAAATCTTAAAAAAAAAAGAATTAATTGACCTAGAACCAAGTCTTCTAAAGCTAATTTACCCACTGATCAATGGCTTAATGATACATTTATCTAAATTATTTTTTCATTTTGTGTTTTTTGTTAGTGTGGTGTTATTTAATTTATTTTTTATCATTGACATACAACATGCCAAGGTTGAAGACATACAGTGAGTTGATTTAAGGCATTTATATGTTGTGATATGATCACCACCATAGTGTTAGTTATCACCTCTATCAGGTCACACAATCATCATTTCTTTCTTGTGGTGAGAACAGTTAAGATCTAGTCTCTTAGTAACTTTGAGGTTCACAATACAGTATTATTGACTGTAATCACTATGCTGTGCATTAAATCTCCAGAGCATACTTGCTTGTTGTAAGTCTGTACCCTTAAATAACATCTCCCCAATTCCCCCCAGCCTCCAGGCCCTGGTAACCACCATTACAGTCTGTTTTTTTTGAGTTCAGCTTTTTTAGATTGCACATGTAAGTGATTTCATATAATATTTGCCTTTCTCTGTCTGACTTATCTCACTTAGCGCAATGCCTTCAAAGTCCATCCATGTTGTTGCAAATGGCAAGATTTCATTGTTTCTCATGACTGAATAATTTATTAATATTTTATCGTGTGTTTATGTGTGTATACACACCACATTTTCTTTATCTGTTTACCATTGATGGGTACTTAGGTTGCTTCTGTATCTTGGCTATTGTGAATAATGCTGAAATAAACATGGGAGTGCACATACCTCCTCAAATTCCTGTTTTCAGTTCCTTTGGATAGATACCCACAAGTGGGACTGCTGGGTCATATGGTATTTCTGTTTTTAGTTTTCTGAGGAACCTCCACTCTGTCTCCAGAGTGGCTAAACGATTTTGCATACTGCCAGCCATTCACCCGGGCTCCCTGTTCCCCATATTTTCCCAACACTTGTTATCTCTTGTCCTCTTGATGACAGCCCTTGTCACAGGGGCCACAGATAATCTCTCTTTGTGGTTTTGATTTGCATTTCCCGATGATAAGTGATGCTGGGAACTCTTCAGGTAGTTACTGGCCATTTACAAGTCGTCTTTGGAAGAATGTCTGTTCACTTCCTCTGCTCTTTTTTTTCAATTCAATTGCTTTTTTTTGTTGTTGTTATTGAGTTGAGTGAGTTTCTTTATATATTTATATGTGCATACATATTAACCCCTTATCTGATATATGGTTTGCAAATCTTTTCTCCCATTCCATAGGTTGCCTTTTCATTTTGTTCATTATTTCTTTTGCTGTGCAGAACTTTGTAGTTTAATGTGGTCCTGCTTGTTGATTTTTGCTTTTTGCTGCTAGTGTTTTTGATGTCATATCCAAAAATGTCACTGCCAAGCTGAATGTCAAGGAGCTTTTCCCCTATGTTTTCTTTTAGAAATTTTACAGTAGCTGGTCTTATTAAGTCCAGTTCATTCTGAGTTAATTTTTGAGTGCTGTAAGATAGGAGTCCAATTTCATTGTTCTCTGTGTGGCTGTCCAGTTTTCCCAACACCATTTATTGAAGAGACTATCATTTCCCCATTGAATGTTCTTGGCTTCCTCCTCATATACTGGTTGACTGTATATGCAGGGGTTTATTTTTGGACTCTCTATTCTCTTCCATTGGTCTATGTGTCTATTTTTCTGCCAAAAGTACTTTATTATTTCTTGGTTTTGATGCTATTGTGAATAGAATCATTTTCTTTTTCAGATAATTTTTTGTTGGTGCATGGAAATGCTACTGAATTTTTATGTTGATTTTGTACGACTTTACTGAATTTGCTAACTAGATCTGACAGTTTTTTGGTGGAGTCCTCGGGATTTTCTGTATATAAAATCTTGTAATCTGCAAATAGAAATAATTTTACTTGTTCCTTTCCAATTCTGACTGCCTTTTATTTTTTCTTACCTGATGGCTCTGGTCGGGGCTTCTGGTACTGTGTTGAATATGAGTGGAGAAAGTGGGCATTCTTGTCTTGTTCCTGATCTTAGGGGGAAAGCTTGCAGCCTTTCATCATTGAGGATGATGTTGGCTGTGGGTTTGTCACGTATGGCCTTTATTATGTTGAGCTACTTTCTGTTTATTCCTAATTTGTTAAGAGGTTTTTTTTTTTTTTGTCATGAATGGATATAAAATTTTGACAAATGCTCTTTCTGCATCTATTGAGATGAGCATATGGTTTTTATCTTTCATTCTACTAATTTGATATGTCACATCTATTAATTTGCATGTCATGAACCATGCTTACATGCCAGAGAAAACTCCCATGTGACCATGGTGAATGATCCTTTTAGTGTACTGCTGAATTCAGTTTGCTAGTATTTCATTGAAAATTTTTGCATCTATCTTCCTCAGGGATATTGGCCTGTAGTCTTGTGTTATTATCTGGCTTTGATATCAGGGTAATGATGACCTTGTCAAATGAGTTTGGGAGTGTTTCTTCCTCTTTGATTTTTTGAAAGAGTTTAGGAGGATTGTCCTTAATTCTTCTTTAAATATTTGGTAAAATCCACCAGTGAAGCTATCTGGTTATGGGTTTTCTTCATTTGTTTACTGATTCGACGTCCTTACTAGTAATTGGTTTGTTAAGATTTTCTCTCTTCCTGATTTAGTCTTGGTAGGTTGTATGTTTCTAAGAATGTATTCATTTCTTCTAGGTTGTCCAATTTTTTATTTTTTATTATTTTTTAAAGATTTTAATTATTTGACAGAGACAGAAAGAGAGAGAGAGAGAGAGAGAGCACGCGAGCGAACACACAAGCAGGGGGAGTGGGAGAGGGAGAAGCAGGCTTCCTACAGAGCAGGGGGAGCCTGATGTGGGGCTCGATCCCAGGACCCTGGGACCATGACCCGAGCCGAAGGCAGACGCTTAACCGACTGAGCCACCCAGGCGCCCCTAGGTTGTCCAATTTTTTATAGTTGTCACAGTAGCCTCTTATCATCCTCCTTATTTCTGTGTTTCCAATTGTAATGTCTCCTCTCATTTATAATTTTGTTGATGGATCCTGGCTCTTTTTCCCTTGTTTAGTCTAGCTAAAGCTTTATCAATTTTATCTTTTCAAAGAAGCAACTCTCAGTTTGGTTAATCTTTTCTATTGTTTTCCTGTTCTCTATTTCATTTATTTATGCCCTAATCTTTATTATGTCCTTCCTTCTGCTAACTTTGGGCTTAGCTTGTTCTTCTTTTTTTAGTTCTTTGAGGTGTGACGTTAGAGTGTTTATTTGGGTTCTTTCTTATTTCTTAATATAGATGTTTATTGCTATGAACTTCCTTCTTAAAACTGGTTTTGCCGCGTCCCGTAAGTTTTCTTGCTTGTGTCTCCATTTTGTTTCTCTCAAGATATTTTGAAATCTCCCCTTTAATTTCTTCTTTGATTATTGACTATTCAGGAGAGTATTGTTTAATTTTTCTGTATTCATCAGTTTTCTTCCTATTACTAATTTCGAGCTTTATACCACTGTGGTCAGAGAAGATACTTGGCATGTTTTCAGTCTTCTTGAAATTACTAATACTTACTTGTTTTATGGCCTAACATACGGTATGCCAGTAAATTTTCCACGTGCACCTGAAAGAAATGTGTATTCTGCTGTTGTCAGACAGAATGTTCTACGTCTGTCTGTTAGGCCCATGTGGTCTATAGCCTTGCTCAAATCCAGTATTTCCATAATGATTCTCTGTGTGGATGATCTATTCGTTGTTAGGAGTGGGATATTAAAGCCCCAAACTTACTGTCTTGCTGTTTATTTCTCCTTTTAGTTCTGTTACTCATTGCTATATATATTTTGGTGTTCTGATGTTGAGTGCTTAAATATTTATGATTTTTACATGTTTTTGATAGACTGACCTATTTATCATTATATAATGACTTTCTTTGTCTCTTTAAACCATTTTTAGTTTAAAGTCTGTTATACATTAGTAACTGTTTCATTAACCAAAAGAAACCTGAAGAGGATTTTCACTTTTATAAAAAAAAAAAAAGCCACTTCTGTACTAATGTAGGTCTTTCATAAAAGGAAAGTCGTGTAATGTGACCTTTCAACAAGAATGGGTTTTTCGTCATTTTATGCTATTTTAGCTTATGAAAGATTTCATAGGAATACTCTATTTTGGGATAGTGGGGGAAACCTGTAACTTTTTTAAAATAGACAAATTTCCTGAAAAACCCAAACTACCAAAGCTTACCTAAGGAGTTGTAGGTAGCATGAACAGTCCTATATTTATTAAAGAAATCTAATGTGCAATTTAAAGCATTTCAGCAAAGAAAATTCAAGATCAGAGAGTGTCATTGTTAAAGGTAGTCTTTCAAGCTTTTAAAGAATAAATAATACCAATTTTGCAAAAATCTGCCATAAATTAGAAGGTGAGAGAAGACTTACCAACTAATTTTGGTTGTTTTTGTTTTGTTTTGAGGCCAATTGTATATTAATCCAAAATAGGGCAAAGTCTTTTCAAGAAAATAAAATTTAAAACAGGATACTATCTCTCATGAATGCAAGTGTCATTTATAAAATTTTAGCAAATTGAACTCCTCAGTGTATCCAGAGGATAATATATTTATATATATATATATATATATAAAACACCAAATGGGGTGTTTTCTAGGAATACAAGATTGTTACAGCATTCAAAAATTCATCACTGTATTTCAGCCTATCAACAGACTGAGAAAAGAGAGTAGGTTTGATCATCCCCACACGTACAGCACTAACATGACAACATCAACACCCATTTGTGATCGAAAACTCAGCAAACTAGTAAATAAATAAGGATTTACTAACCTGTTCACAATATCTATCAAAAATTTTAAGCAACAGTCTTATGTCTGGAGGTTTTTTACAGGGTAATAAATCCAGCAAAATAAAAAACATTTCTGCAGAGCAGAAACAAAGAAATAAACTGTCTTTATTCATAGATGATGGTGTCATTTTCTATGTTAGAAAATCTCAAAGTGCACCAAAGAACCACTAGAATAACTAGTGGGTTTAGTAAGTTTGCAGGAAACAGTATATAAGTCAATTGTGTTTACCTATGCAAGCAATGGACAACTGAAAACTGGAAAAAAAAAAAACCCTCCATAATTTACAATAGTTTCAAAAAACATGAAATAATTAGGGCTAAATCTAACGATACACATGCGAAATTTTTTCCTGAAAACTAAACACTAAAGTAAGGAATTATAGAAGACCTAAATGAATGGTGGGACATACAGTGGTCACAGAAGAGAAGACTGGTTACAGCCCAGATCTCAATTCTCCCCACATTGATCTGTATATCCAATATAATGCCAACCAAAATCCCAGCACAATTTTATGTCTTTTTGGAAATTGAGGAGCTAATTATACAGATTTTTTACTGAAATGCAAAGGTATACAATATATGGCAAAGAAAGAATATTGGAAGACTTAGGCTGTCTATTTTTAAAATGTACTATAAATGTGTAGTATTGAGACGGTACCTTCGAAGGAAGGACAGACGTAGATCAGTGGGGCAGCACAGAGCACAGAGGTAGACCTACAGGAATTAATCAGTTGAAATGTGACAGTGATACTGCTATTGTCTGAATGTTTGTGCCCCCCCCCCCAAATCCACATGTTGAAATCCTGCCCCCCCACCCAAGGGATGGTATTAGGACATAGGACCTTGGCGGGGGGGGCAATTCGATCATGAGGCAGGAACTCTTACAAAGATTAATGCCATTACAAGAGTCCCTAGAGAGTGTGCTTGCCCCTTCCATCATGTCAGGATCCAGCGAGACATAGACAATCTGCACTCTAGAGGGGCGCTCACACCAGAGCTCGACCACGCTGGCAAATCCGTCTTGGGTTTCTGTCTCCTGAACTGTGAGAAATACATTTCTGTTATCTAGAAGCCACCCAGTCAATGGTATTTTGTCATAGCAACCCAAGCAGACCAGGACAGAAAATAGACATCAAGACATGGAGATGCTACCGGGACCAACAGCTGAAAATGTGCAGCTGGCTTTGGAACTGGTCCCAGGCCGGAGGAGTTTTGAGAAAGCCCACACTGCCGCGAACAGGACCTTTAAAGGTGATGCAGATGGAAGCTCAGAAAAAAAGAGAAGTGTGGAGAAAACCTCCGTCTTCTTAGAGAATACCAAGTAACCCTGAACAGAATGCTAGTAGAAACAGACCGCAAAGGCCATTCTTTGAGGTCTCAGCGGGAAATGAGAAACACGTTGTTGGAGAAAGAAGGAAATTTCCATCCTTGTTACAAAAAGTGACAAAGAATGTGGCGGAGTTGTGTTCTTGTCCCAGGGTTCGGCAGAGGGCAACACTTGGGAGCCATGAAACTGGACATCCGGCTGAGGAAATACCTAAGCAAAGTGTTGCAGGGGTGGCCTGGTTTCTCTCCACTGCTTATGTGAAATGCAAAAGGAGAGAAATGACTTAAAGACAGAATTGTTAACCAGAGAGGAAGCGCAACCTAAAAATTTAGAAACGCTCAGCCTCCCTGTTGAAAGGAAGGAGAAAGCCTGTTTGGGAGAGAACACAAAGGTTGTGGCCAAATCAGAGCAGGAGATGAGGGTGGATGGGCCACCTCGACAAAAAACTGGGAGCTCTTCATCAAGACAGTGGGTGATTAGTCAACATCTCCGCAGATGGCAGGGCCCATTATCCAGTGGAAAAATGACTCCTGAAGGCATTTCAGAGATCACAGTGGCTGTGCCTCCCATCAGCACCCCGGAGTGGAATGATTTCGTAGGAGGAGCCATCTGCTGCCTGGTGCCGCCTCACACTGCAGGCTCTGTCCCTGCTGCAGCTCCAGCAGGCATCAGTGTGCTGTGAGCTCTGCCGAGCGAAGCTGTGGGGGCATGGCTGCCTCCCCCCAGATTTCAGAGACGCCCTGGAGAGCCGTGGGCCCCAGGCAGAGAATTACTGCGGCTGTGGGGCCAACCACAGAGAGCCCCCATTAGGGCATTGCCTAGAGGAGCCATGGGGGCACGGTGACCCCCAAGACTCCAGACTCCAGGAGAGCAAGTAGTGTGCATTATAGCCCGGGAGGGCTCCAGGTGTACGACACCAATGCATGAGAACCCTGACGTGGGCCATGTCCCCCAGAGGCATAATGGTGGGGACACCCAAAGATGTTGGGGCAAGGTTGCTTGCAGCCTTGGAAGCCCAAACCCTGCCCTAGTGGATCTGGAAGTTGGGACCTCCTGTGCCCCAGTGGGCCTGAAGGGCAGTGTGGAGCCAAAGACTATTCTCGAGCCAGCACCAGGTACTGAGAATCACCCACCCCGTTCTTTCTCTAGGGCAGTGTGCTTACACTTACACAAGACGGGCATAAGCTCCACTACTCTCCCTCCCTCCTGAAGGCGAGTCTTCAGAGTTCGGGCACCTTTTACCAAGGCCACACCGTCCAACCAGCTGCTGAGCTCTGGTGTGATGGGGGAGCCCGGGGGAGGGGGCACATGGGATCATCGGCAAGCTCTCAGGCTGGCTGCCGGGGTTCATGAAGGGCCTGAATAGTGGGGGGTTGCAGACTGGTCGTTGAGATCCCTGTGTTGGCAGCTGTGAGTCCTGCAACTTCTCTTAATTCTCATCCGCCCCCAGATGATGTGCGGATCCCCTCAGCATCTGGGTGAATTGAGGCAGAAATGGGCCTCCCAGGCAGTGCCCCCACAGCAAGGGGAAGCTGTCGCTCACCACACTCTCTCTTTCCCCTGTGAGAGAAATTGCAGGCTGAGCGCGTCTCTCTCCGTGCTGAGCTCTGCCATCCTGGAGCAGGGGGTGACAAGTGACAGGTAAAGTGGAAGTCTTCCTACCCTTTTCCATATGGCTTTTGTCAGATTTTGTACAACAGTAGCATGCTGCCATCTCTCCATGGGACTCCAGAGCTCTCAGAAAGGTCTTTCCATCCATGGCTGGTGGTTCAATCAGTGTTTCTGTGGGAAGACAAGATCTGGGACCTCCTATTCTGCTGTCATTTACAATGATCCCCTGCAGTTCAGATGTCCCTACTCCAGTATTTAGAGCCTGAACATCGGTGGAAACATGCAACACACACACACACACACACACACACACACACAGTCTCATGGAACTTAGTCAACATATTGGCTTACTAAACGAAGTGTGTGGCATGTCCAACAATCAGAAAGATTTAGACAGGATGTTAAGATCTGGTGTCAGTTAAGTGTGAGAAGAATGCTTTGATTAAAATGGCTTAAACCATGCCAAGAGACAGATGTTATTGCTGTACACAACTGATGAAAAGATATTTGTACGGAGATACTCATGAGTAAGGAGATTATTCTGTAGTCAGAGAACAAGATAAAAAAGTGGGCAGAGCACCTTTCTGGAACCTGCCACCAGTTCCTCTCCCTCGGGGACCACAGAGGTTCTGCTCATCTCTCTTTGATGGCAGTTGTGATGCGGCCAAAGCCTTTTGTTCTTCCAAGGTTGTGAAATCTTCCCCGCATATCTGTAAGGGTTCTGTCTTTCTCCTCTAGTCCTCCTATGATTCCAGCTCATTAGGATATAGTCTCTCAGGTTTTTTCCCGAGTTATATGAGACGTAATGGTTCTAGGATAAGTCAGGAAAGCAAGCTGTTTGGGTCATCTTTGGCACCCTAATTCCAAGTTATAGATAATGGATGCCATGCTGTTTTAAATGAACTGAGCCAGATTAAAGGTCTCTTCTGAACTCTTAGGCTCAGGAACACTCACAGGAAGTTAGTCTAGTTGAGGAACAAATATTGGGCCCCCAATTTTGTGAAGTCAGCGTATGGATAAGTAATACAGGGCTACACTGATTGGCTGAAAGGCTCAGTTTATCGTATCGACCCCAAAAAGGCACAGTCTTTGTAAGACACATGCAACTCAGGTGTGGTACTTACCCAGCTTATCCCCGGGTAGTGGAGCGAGGAGGAAAGGAGGCAAGCAAACCCTCACGACCGTTCACTGTTAGCGCACTCAGTTCATGACCTGCAGTACATCTCCAATGTTTTAAGCTCAGTTTTGCCCCAAAGTGAGTTACGACTCTACCAAATTATTGTGGACAACGTCCACACTCTGAGAATTAAAAACAAAGCCAAAAAGACTTCATAAATACTGAATTATAGAAGAAAGGAGTTCTCACTACCAAACCACATCTCTTTAATCATCAAAATTCTCTACGTGAGTGAACACTAAGACTCTTTCTGAGAGTCTCCTTGGAGGTATGTTGTTGAGTCGACGTGTCCCCACACTCGGGACAGGAAACTGAGACCTCATGACCCTGGAGAGAGGAGGGACTTACAGTCAGGAGTTATACAGCAGCAGAACGTCTATTTAGAGAGGGATATTGATGGCTTGCTCTTGAAAGACGCCACTGTATTTTCACAGTAAAATGTTTAGGTCCTATGAAGGGGAGTTATTTGTCTCGCGGAATAAAAGATTAAGACTCTCCAAATGATCCCAGTGTTTCTTTGTAGGAGGGAAATGTAAAAATCTCTCTGTTGGTTGAGGTTTTACCTTTTAGATTATGTAATATACATTTCTGTTGACCTGCAAGCTCTCATTCTCTGTCCTTTCTTGTTTTCATCTCCTTCCAGTTATCTGCCATACAGTGAAATTCATTATGTATTATCCCAAATGATTTCCTCCTGCCCTATTCCCATTTTCTCCCTTTTCCCAACCTACAGCTCTTCCCACCCCTGAGGTTTTCTGTGTCTCCCCTCTATTTTGCATTTCCTTTGTACCATGTGTCTATTTAACTATGTTTTGTATAACTGTACCTTCATTTGCAAATTTTTTGTTATTCTTTTGGTCTTTTTCTGACAAATTCGGAAAATATTTTTGTTACATGAATGGGCTTTTTCACTTTTAAAGAGATTGATCGAATCTAAAGATGAGTCACAAAGAAGTAGTATCTGGAGATTTGAAATCCATATTTATTTATTTTTATTGACAAGGGGTAATAGGAATTGGTAATAAAGCTGGAAGTGTTCAGTATGTATATTCCAGTGACTTCAGATGCAAAGAACTTTCCTTTTGATGCTTTTCCTAGTTTCATTTTAATTTATGCTTAAGGGGTGCTTGATAATCTGAATAGATGAGTGGTGTTGGAATTGGTATAAGAATCCACCACGGTCTACAGCATCTCCATCTTCTTTTGCAGGCACCAATCTGGTCCTCTGTTAATTTACAGATGTCTCTTCTGCAAACGCCAGACAGATTTAAACAATGGTTTTCACCAGAAGCCAAACCACTTCTTACTGCAGAAGAAGAGAGGCAGTGAAATAATTAGTTCATGAGTGGAACGGAAGACCTGAAACACTGTTAAGTGTGAGAATAGAAGGGTTCTGGTATGAGCATTTCTGTGTGGAGAAAAGAAGCTGGACAAAAGATCTATTCAATTGTTCCATCATGTTCACTGTCCTTTTTTTACCCAACAGCCCATGTGTTAACAAGCCCATCCCTCCTTTTCTTGTAAGTTCCTGACATTACCAATTTATGCTCCAAAAAGAACTTCGGTAAATGTCACAGTGGAACGACAAGGGGATGAACAATATACGTGTCCACATAAAATTGTGAGGAGGCCATCATTAAGCAAGAGTGCTTATGTGGGATCAAAGAATCACAATCTGGGGTATAGGGATTTGGGAAACAGCCCAGATAGCGTCCCACTAGGGAGCAAAAGTCAGAGGTTTTTAAAGCGAAAAGGGAATGCATTGTATACATTGTTCACAAAGAATTTTTGATTGTTGTTGGCGGCAGGAAGCTAATTTTGGCTGAATCTAGTTGGTTGCTAAGGATCTCACTAAGCAAAATCTCTTACTGTAGCAAGTTGCCGGTGTTTGAGCTGAGTCCTTGGAATAGTTGCAGTTTGGCCCGGTTCAAAAGTTCACGGTTCCACGAGTGAGGACGTGCATAAGGCCCACCTCCTAAATGGCCTCCCAGCTCCATTTTAAAACCTCACAATTGACCCCATTTCATTTTCCTTTCACATCTTGTTCTAAATATACCAATTTCTTCATTGTTTTACTCCTTTATGTGGATCTTCAGCAAATATTTGCAGAGTATCTTCTATTCGGCAGACATTTTTCTTTGCACTGACAATAGAACAGTGAAAAATGGAAGACATGATTTTTATTCTCACAGGACGTATCTTCAGGGAATCAAATCCGACCATACAAAAATAGGTGGCTAAGATAATTTCAGGAAGTGGTGTTTAGAACAAAATAATAAGTCATCGACCAGATATAGTCTGGAGGATGCAGTTAATAGAAGGGACAGAGAGAGGCCTTCTGAGGATGGAGCATTTGAACTGAGGTCTGAACGATGGGCATGAAAAAGACAAGCAAATATTCCTGTGAGGGTCCCCTAGGCATGGGGAATAGCAAGAACACAGTCCCTTGCTTAGTTTATTGGAAGAACAGAAAGACCTGTGGAGGTTGAGCATTACGGAAAAAAAGGTTTGATGAGACACGGCACGAGGTAAGACAGAATGGAGATCCCGCGCTACTCGCAGGCTGCAGTGAGCTTGCAGGTTTCCGTACCTGCGGCTGCAGTCCTCTCACTTCAGCTCCCTTAACAATCCACATGCTCATTCTTCTTTCACAGCGTTCAGTTTTGTGGCACCTGCATGGCTCAGTCAGTTAAGCGACTGCCTTCGGCTCAGGTCGTGATCCTGGGGTCCCGGGATCGAGTCCCGCATCGGGCTCCCCGCTCAGCGGGGGGAGTCCGCTTCTCCCTCTCCCTCTGCCATGCTCCCCACTCGTTCTGGCTCACTCTCTCCCTCAGATAAATAAAATAAAATGTTCATGTTTTTACCTTTCCCACCTCCTTTTGTCCTCCTATCCGTGTGGCTGAGGGGTTGGGTGAAGTTTCAGGAAGACAGATCGTGTGGATACTAGTCTATTCTACAGACACAGAAATCCATTGCGTCATGTTTCAGCCAGCTCAGAAACAAGCAGACGTTTTTGTTTTTTTTTCTCTCTGAATCTAAGTAGGATTTACCTAACTCAATGTACCTTAGTCACTGGGTGTATCAGAAGAAAAAAATAAATTTGTGGATGTTCTGAACAATCCTTTCAATTGTATCTAAAAAACTGAAAATTTGTTATCATATCCAGACCATTATTTCCTCTAGGTGACTTATACTATAGCCAAGTTAATTTAATAGAGAACTCTCTAAAGGCAGAGCTGATGACGTGGCACTGCAGTCCTTAAAATAATGACTGCCCAGGAGATAAGCCACCTGAGAAAGAGGTGGAAGGAGGACAGTTAAGCTTTAATCGGTCTCACCTCTGTATCGAGAGTTGGCGTCGTGTGAAGGATTTCCCACCCCTGACGTAACTGATGGTCCACTCAGTAATGGACAGATCCTATCAAATAAGAGTTACTTTTATTTATACTTGCCTCTGAAGCCATTCCTAGCTAAGAATGGTGACAATATTTTTAGATTAAAATTTGGTGACAATGTTCCTCTTTGCTGTTAGGAGAATGACATATGCAATATATCCAGTTGATCAAGGAGGTTAAATATGTATTCAGAAGGAGAGAATTGAAAAGAAAATCAATGTGATCAATGATTTCTGATAAATGTTGTTTTAAAAATAGGAAGAGAAGAATATTACCTTAACCAAGTTAAAACTCATCTGAACACAAAAATCCATATAGCATTTCATAGTGAAATACTAGCCTTAATCCCATCAAAATGAGAAGGGAAAGAAGAATGTCCATTGTTGACACTACATTAATATAGTCCTGAAATTTTTGGACAATGCTACGAGCCATAAGAAGAAATGGCAGTGATGACTTGAGCCTACTGCTTTTCCTCTTCTATTCCTCCTCAAATGCCATTTGAATTATGTAGGCAGCATTTTGAAAGAGTCTGTAGGAGTGCCCCAAACCACAGGGTACCATCAGTACATCAGAAACAGAAATTCCTGGAAGATACAAAACAAATATGATGAGATTGAAAGAAAGATTTAGGCTTTTGGCCACAGTTGCAAGTTAGATACTCTCAAGTGACTGCCTTTGTAGAATAAATGGATCATAGAGAATATCTCTGAAATATTGCTGTTCTTGAAGGTAGTAGGGCAGTTCTCTAGAATACTCACTCTTCAAGGACAAGTCTGTGAACTGAAGATTAAGCAGCGGGCCCTCTGGATTGGTTGGCTGGCTGGGGGAGGGTACTGAAATAAACATGGAGGAGGTTTCACAGTGGTAGCTTTGGATGGTCACAGAGACACATTCCCAGTTTAGACCCATAAGAAACTGGTGGACTAAGGATAAGCCATGACTTCACTGTGACAAATCATCAGGAAGATAAGGCACCATGAGCAAAAGTTAATGAAATAAACAACATATTTGGACCCTCAAGGACTAAAGGTAGTGGCATTGCCAATGTGACAAATAATTAAACATCTATGTATCAAATTATTTAAAGAAATTAAACCTATTATCACGTAGCTGTACAAACAAGAAGGAAAGAATATAGATGATAGAATAAGTGGGCAGGTTTGAAAAATAGAGACTTCAAGACACGAAAAAATTATTTGAAAAAAATAACTAAGATATTAATGACCAATCATTAGACAAAATTAGTGAATGAAGTGATACAATCTAAATTATTTACCCAGAACGTAGCACTAAGACACAAGGTCTCACATTTATTCTGGGACAAGAGAGGAACAGGAGGAGGCAGTACCTAAAGAGATTCTCCTGAAACGATGGAAAGATACAAATCCACAGAATCAAGATATTTAAAGCATTCCTAACAGACAATATAAAAGAAATTCACATTAAGTTATAGAACAAAACAAATGCTAGATCATAAAAACATTGGGGAAAAAAAGGACAAAAACTTGAAATACTAATTTAAAAATAATAATAACTTTAAAAATAAAAATAATAAAAAAAGAAATATTAAGCTATGGCAGCAAAGTGAAAGCCAAAAAAAGAATGGCCTGTGAGAGAAAATTACCGCTGGTGTAGAATCGGACACTCAGTAATGCTTTCTTTCCAGAATAAGGATAACATTTACAAATTGAGAGAGAAAGACTGAAATGATTTACCACCAAGAATTCTATAGCCAAGGAAATCCTAGAGGACATACACCATGAAGAAAGAATTTAACGCAGAAAGAAGGTGGCCTCAGAGTCAAAGTGGAATTCTAGTAAATACCCGTAAATTGATGATAGTAATAATAATGCTCTCCAACAGATGAGGTTTGAAAAAGAATAGAAGTGAACTTCTATTTAGGATGTAAAAGTTACAAAAGAAATTGTTCTTTTTCTGACAAAGAGAGCAAGCTGGATAATTCACTTAAAAGCCCAGCACAGAGCTGCTTTCTCAAAGAAATTGAATTAACTAAAATCCAAAGTGATAGGGCCCTACTGAAAGGGAGGGGCTGACATCACCGGGATGGTGGTGTGGGAGACCTCAGCCTCCTTCCCCCGACGAAGATCAGCAATTAGACAGCTATCCATGAGCAAAAACCACCCTGGAAGAGCGCTGCTGTCCTCTTCAGAAACATCAGAGCAACACATTGAGACAAAAAGCCTGAGAATAACTGCACAGAAAGGGATAGAACAGCTTCAGCTTGCCTGTGCCACCCCATCCTCCAGGTCAGCACTGCTCAGCGCCAATAGGGAAGCCCCCATCTAGAAAGAGACCCCTACCAGGGAAGGGGAGGGGGGTGAGCAACCAGCCTCCCCAGCCTTTGGGGCACCACCTGAAGGACCCATTTCAATTTCGTGCCCACCCCTCTCCAGACCGGCAAAGCAGCAATGTGTGGAGGTGGCTAGGGACAGAGGAGAAAAGCAGGGGCTACTGTAACAGCCACAGGCAGCTGGTGACTGCTGTCCCCAGTGACCTGCTCTGCCAGGACCCCAGCAACTTTTGCTGTAGAAGAAACCCATGGCCAGCCCAGCCGCCCATCAACCCTGCAGATTTCCCCCAGTTTTCACCCTACAGGGGTTCTCCTTCACTGATGCCAGCCACCTGAGTCCCTTCCCACTCCTTCCCCTGCCCTGCCCCCTGCCAGAGCTGGGGACCTACACCAGCATCCAGCCTAGGCCTCTGCAGCTTCTTGATTGCAAGACATCAGTGGAGACCCCCACAACTGACTCCCATGCCATGCATGCACTTTGGGGCTATGCACTTGCACACCTCTGGTCTGATGCCTGTGTTTGGCTTCCATTGCTGATGGTGAAATCCTCCAGCCATGGACGTGCACACCAACAGCCAAGACCCCCACAGCTGCTTATGGACCTGCATTTGAACTATCGAAGAAGAAGGAACACTCCCAAACTCATTTGAAAAAGGTCAGCATTGTCCTGATAACAAAGCCCGGTGAGGACAATACAAGAAAAATAAAACTACAGCCTGATATTCTGGATGAAGACAGATACAAAAATTCTTAACCAAATACTTGCAAACTGAATTTAATAGTATGTTAATAGGATCATATACCATGATCAAGGATGGCTTTTCCCTGGGATGCAAGGATGGTTCAACATATGCAAATCAATAAATGTGATACACCTCATTAATAGAATGAAAGATAAAAATCATCTGATTATCTCAATAAGTGAAGCAAAAACATTTGACAAAATTCAATATCCTTTCATGTAAAACACTCAATAAAGTGGGTGTAAAAGGAACATACCTGAACGTAATAAAGGCCAAATATGACAGACCCACAGCTAACATCATTCTCAGTGGAGGAGTTTGAAGGCTTTCCCTCTAGATCAGAAAAAAAGCAAGTGTTTCCACTGTCACTACTCCTATTCAACATAGTACTGGAAGTCCTAGCTAGAGCAATCAGGCAAGAAAAAAAAAATGAAAGGTGTCCAAATTGGAAATGAAGAAATAAAATTGTCTATGTTTGCAGATGACAGGATACATATATATATATATATATGATATACAATTAACTCAAAATGGATTAAAGACCTCAGTGTAAGACCTAAAGCTACAAAAGTCCTAGAATAAGAAAAAATTGCCTTGACATTGGTCTTGGCAGTGATTATTTGAATGACACCAAAAGCACAAGCCACAAAAGCAAAAATGAGTGGGACTTTAACAAACCGAAAAGCTCCTGCACAGCTAAAGAAGTAATCCACAAGATGCAAAGGCAGCCTATGGAATGTGAGAAAATATATTTGATAAGGGGTTAATTTCCAAAATATATAAGGAAGCCATACAACTCAAAAGCAAAAAAGCCTCAAAAAATCCAATTAAAATACGGACAGAGGACTTGACTAGGCATCTTCCCAGAGGAGACTACCAAATAGCCAGCAAGTACATGAAAACGTGCTCAGCATCACTCATCATCAGAGACATGCAAATCAAAATCACAGTGAGACAGCGCCTCACACCCGTCAGAATGGCTATCATCACAAAGACAAGAGATAGTAAGTCCTGCAAGGATGCGGAGAAAGGGGAACTCTGGTGCGCTGTTGGTGGGAATGTAAATTGGTGCAGCCATTGTGGAAAACAATATGGAGATCCCTCAAATAATTAAAAATGGAACTACCATCTGACCCAGCAATCCCACTTTTGAGTATGTATCTGAAGGAGGTGAACTCACTCTCTCGAAGAGATATCTGCACTCTCATGTGCACTGCAGCTTTAGTTACAATAGCCAAGACATGGAAACAATCTGAGTCCATCAACAGATGATGGATGAGAAAACTGTGATGTACATAACAATGGGATAGAATTCAGCCGTACGAAAAAGAAATCCTGCCGTTCGTGACCACAGGGATGGACTTTGATGGCATTATGCTGTGTGAAATTAGTTAGAGAAGGACAAACATTGTACAATCTCACTCATCTGTAGAGTCTACTAATATCAACTCATAAAAACAGAAAATGGAATGGTGGCTGCCAGGGGCTGAGGGGTGGGGAAATGTTGGTCAAAGTGTACAAACTTTAAATTACAAGATGAGTAAGTTCTGCAGAGGTGATGTACAACATGGTGGCTCTAGTTAGCAATTCTGTCTTGTGTCCTTGAAAGTTGTTAGGAGAGCAGAGACGTAAAGTTCTCACCATAACAACAACAAAATGGTAATTAGGTGAGGTAAAGGACGTGTTAACTTTTCTGATGGTGTGTGGTAAATGTTTCATAATATATCAAATCATCACATTGTTCACCTTAAGCTTAGGCAATGTTATATGTCAGTGACATCTCAATAAATGTGGAAAAAATAAAAAAAAATAAATAAAAGGCAGGGGACCCACAGGTACTTGTATGTGTGGCTGAATAGCAGCAGGAATCAGCTACTGCTGGAGCCAAGAGGGAAACACAAGAGGGAAACACTTCAGACAAATTTTTAAGGTCTGAGTGTGGGCTTTTATAGCATAAATCAAGGATTCAAGGAGAAGAACCAGAGGTGAAAAATATGGATGATTATTTTGAGGTGTTCCACTGTCAAATGAAGCAAAAAATGACCATCTTAGCACTAAGGATTTATGATTGAAGAGCATCACCTTTTGTGTTATTGTCTCCATTTCCCAGCTCAGCCATTTTCTTCCTACGTAGCACACACATGAGTATTCCAAAGCACGTGTTCCTCCTACTTGCTCCATTATTCAAGACTATATTTATGCCCTGGTACCTATTCTGTGTGATTGTTATTTGTCATAAGAATCTCTTCCTAGAATACGGAGCAGCACTTGGTCTTCTCAGTAACCTTTCCCTGGGGACTGTAACCCTCTTTCTGAAACCCTATTCCATGTCTATGCCATTTATACAGAGTGACCCTGTGGCCAGTTTGGCTGGATCAGTTCTAACTTATGCCTGCTGTCATGATACGGTTATAATAGCGCTCCATTTACTTACTTTCCCAAAGTGTCTATTTGGGACAAAAAAAAAAAAGGCATATGATCAACCTACTTTTACAACTGTGGACATACCTCTCCCATAATGACAGCTGTGTATCGTTACTCAATACTGATCTCTAAATTCCTTCAGGAGCCAAACATTTCTATGACAGATTCCCCAAGACATGCCTTTAGCATTAGCTACTGTTGATGAGGTTCCATCCATCTCTTCCTCTGCCCTGGTGAGTAGATACAATTGTAGATGCCACTTCAATCCAATCCTTTTAGATATGCCTGTCTACAAGCCAATTGTCATGCCTTCCCAGGGCATCCCAAGGCACAAAGTAAGGATAAAGCAGAATGAGACCACATCAGGCAGTGGGTATAATGGCAAAGGAATGGCCTGTTTCCTATTTTACCCCATTATAATCCTAGTGAAGCTGTTGATACCAGGTCTTATAAATCCAGGGTCTTGTCTGATCTGCCAGATAGACTTCCAGATGGCAGACCCTGGCAGTCAGCCCGCACCTTACCTGGAGATAAGAGGGTCCAAAAGAGGAGCATGAAGAGAAGCACATGGAGTCTCATGGCTGAATGGCCAATGAAGAAAAGAGGCATCGACATGTTTGGAGCCTGGGGTTTCTGAGCATGGCAGGTCCATGGCTATTTATAATGCTCCCTGAGCCTGTGGTTTGTTCTTGGTTAGTAGAGCCTAACAAAAAAGGAATAACTCAGTCTCCCACAGGAAATCTCCAGGGCCAAAGTACACAAAGGTGGTGGTACCTCATGGATGAGAAAGCATGGATGGTAATGCTGTCCATTTCCCACAGACTCAAGACATCCTTGTTGTCAGCTGTGTTCTCTACTATTTTCCATGTGCACACGCGTGTACAATCATTGCTCATAAGTTATGTATCTATTGTGCGTCAGGCAGCGCAGCAAAAACCAGGGCTACCCCAGATTGATTGCAATCCGATAGTGGGAGATGGAAAGTTAAGTGGGTGCAGGCAATAGGCTATGGAAGGGACACAACCCAGAAGAGATAGTGGTTATTTTCCTGGTTATTTCTACCAAAGGGTGGGAGTGGGGAGGAATAATGAGAATGTCAGGAAAGACTTCATAACAAAGATGATATAGAGCATGCTTCAGAAGAGTTTGGTATTTTATCTTTATAGCAACATTGTTATGTTGAAAGCATATTTCAACCTTTTTTTTTAGATTTTGTGGCCTTTTAAATAGATTTTGATTATTTCTTTAAAGGTTTATAATTAAAACCTGGCATTATAGACAATCTAGAAAACACCGAAAAGTATGAAAAAATTAAATTGCTTGGAATCCCACTACTGAAATCCAGTCATAGCTGAAGACTTTGGGTAATTTTCCCCAGTATAGATGTCCTTTTCTATCTTGGCAGAATAATCATTATGATTTGTTTTAACCTAAATCGCACTCTCTGCATGAAAATCTCCTCTGTTGGATATGATATCAGCTTCTGTGATGGTTCCCAGATGATTATCAGCTTCTGTGATGGTCCCCAGATGATTATCAGCTTCTGTGATGGTCCCCAGTGATCCCTGATTCCTTGTGTTCGTGCCTGCATGCAACTCCTTTCCTTAGAGGAGGCTGGACTTGTGAATAGGCTACGGCAGGTGGATGGGATATTACTTCCTAGATTGGGTTATAAAAAGACCATTTTTTTCCATCTTGGGCACTCTCTCTAACCCTTTCACTGGCTTATTCAGTTACTCTGAGTAAAGCCAGCTGCCGTGTTCTGAGCTGCCTTATGGAAAGGGACTGATGACTAGCAATTAGCTAATGAAGACCTGAGGCCTATCAACAATGACGTGGGTGAGCTCAGATGCAGATTCCTCCCCTCCACCCACAGTCCAGTCTTCAGATGAACCTCTAATCCAGGCCAAAAGCTGGACAGCAACGTCATCAGAGCCCTCCAGCCAGAGGCACTCACCTGAGCTTCACCACACAAATTGTTTAGGTAGTAAATGCTTATTTTTTTTTTAAAGATTATTTGTTTGAGTGAGAGAGAAAAAGAGAGAAAGGTCACAAGCAGGGGGAGTGGGAGAGGGAGAAGCAGGCTCTCTGCTGAGCAGGGAGCCCGATGTGGGGCTTGATCCCAGGACCCTGGGATCATGACCTGAGCTGAAGGCAGATGCTTAACCAACTGAGCCACCCAGGTGCCCCAGATAGTAAATGCTTATTATTTTAGGTTGCTAAGTTTGGGGTAATATGTAATGCAACAATAGATAGCTAATAATAAAAGGACACATCTGTCCTCTAGCTAAACTGTTTCCCTAGGACATGAGTTCAGATGTGAGGACGCCACAGGTGTCACAGTTGTGTTTCAGTTCTTTTCCAGCCATGTACTAAAGAGGTGTAGAATCACCATACAAATGACCCTATATCCCCTGCATACAATTATGCGTCTGAGTTTGTATGTGTGTGTGAGAAAGAGAGAGAGATGGGAGAGAGAGAGAGAGAGAGAGAATAAAGAAATATCATGAAAAAATCATTGGTTCAAGAGTATGCCCTGTGATAAACAAACACTTGATATTTCTTTTTCAACTTTATGTTCATTGTTGAAAGAAGAACAGTGAATACTCCCTGATAAAGCTGTGAGATACATTGTAGATCCTGTTGGAAAAAAAAAAATCATCGCTATTGGTAAAAACCATAATGAGGAAGTGAGCACAAACAATTACAATGTTCAGTTCCAAATTCCATCCCACATCATCAGGAGCTATTAGAATCACAGTGAAAGAAAGCAAACAAATATCCACCTAGAGCTTTTGCTTTGTTTCCTCTCTTTGCTTCAACCAGAACTTTAGAGAGATCAGAGTTTACGGCCATCTGATTCTGAGCTATGAGTGCCAGAAAGAAAAGGCTGTCCTCCATATCTTTGCATTTGAGCCGAGGTGAATCTCACGCATTTTCTGTTTCACTCCTAAAATGGCCATTTCACGTTCACTCAACTCCCACTGCCCCAAGCCAACGATGATCACTGTCTCGTCCCCTCCTCCCGCCACCAAACCTCACTCAATCAACCATACCACTGCCTATTTAAAAATATTGTTTTGCTTTTTTTATTTTGCTAAATGTTATTTTCATTCATTCTGTACCTTTACTTTACTATTTTATTCTTTATTTATACCCCAAAAAACATATGGATTGCAGTGTAGAAGGAAACATAATTCCTGTAAGATTTTGTTGTGTACTGTTATATATATATATGGACCTACCAGTGTGTTATGTTAAGTAATGAGGAAATTGACATTTTAAGTGATTGCTATTATACTAAAACCCTTGGTGGGTATTTACATAGATATCTAAGTGGATTTTAGTGATGATCTTTTGTTAGTGGAGGAGTGGGAAACATGAAAATTATGTTTCTGGGGACACACTAGGGAACACAGTCATTGTCAGAATTATTCCATTTAGTTGAATAAAATTTTGTATTTTACATATTTCTCATAATAATCCTATATACTATGTAGGAATGTTAGCTTATCTGCTAGGTAAACCAGTATAAGGAGGATCTTCATTATCGTTTCCTTTCTGGTTATTAACATTTTTGAATTATTTTATGCTTTCTTACTTTAGTTTTCATTTTGCTATTAAATTCCAGTTACATTGCGTGATCAGCAAATTTACCTGTCGTTGTTGTTTGCACTTAGAATGATTGAGGACCTTGAGTCAGTTCTTCTTTATGTTCTGTAGAAAAGAGAAATTGAATCATATCTCCCATTTATAATGCTTCGAGTTGAACATATGTCTTCTAGATTTTACTTTACAAATTATTGTTTTAGATCCTCTATAGTCTTAATGTATCTTTCACCTACTTGATCTATCAGTTGTGAGGGATGAAGTATAGTCTTCATTAGGCTTTGTCGCTTTATCTGTTAGGTAACTAGACCTGTCTGGCTTCCAGATTTGTAGGATTATCGAGTAGCAGCCATGACGGTAGGGGTTAAATCAGCCAGGACTCAGTTGACCAGGATGTACTAGTAGTTTGAACAAATTTAAAACCCGTTTTGTTACACAGATAATGAAGGGCTCAAGGGAGTGCTGAGGTTACCCAGAGATAATTGCAGGCAGCAGGTGCCACCCCGCAGGGGGACATTGAAATGGAAGAGACCAGGAGCCTACAGAGGGGGTCCCCTGGTTCTCAGCCTCTGATTGGTGTTGGCACCCCTGGAGCTCTGAGGAGAGATTTTTTTTCCTGTGTCAATCCTCAGACCCAAGCAAGAGGGGCAGGAACTAGTCGCCGGTGTCTCTATGAGGGCATGAGGACATTGGTTCTAGCGGTGCCCTAGGAAGGGGGACACCGCGGCTCGCTGTGGCAGTGGTGACAGGAGCAAAAGTGAGGAAGGAAGCCGCTTCCCCTCTTCTGCAAACTCCAAATTCCAGCCCCTAAGGTTTGTTGTGACCTAACTGGAAGCAGGTCAGCGAAGGAGTCTGGGAAGTGTAGTTTGCCCAGTCCCCGTCCCACGCAGCGTCGCCCGCAGAAGAGAGACGCAGGAACAGAGTGGCAGTGGGGAACAGGGGTGCCACCGTGGCCGCAACGGTCTACATTGCGAAAAGTCATAATTGTCCGTGACATGCAGATGATTTATGCGATTGCTGTAAATCCGTTTATAATTTCTTTGACAGATTTAAGACTTTTAGGGAAACAAAGTTCCATGGCAATATACAAAGGCTAAGTATGGACCTGGGAATGAATTCATCAGATTCGTTTGGAGAATCAGACCTGATTCTAACTGGGCCAGGAATTTGTCAGGCATAGGAAAAGACGGAGAGGCAAAAACAAGAGAGAAACAGTATGTAAGAATAAAAAATGTTAATAATTATGCCGAGTGTCCAAAACTTACTTTCATGCGCTGCATGTCTATGAATTGAAGACACAACATTGAGGAGAATAGGTGTGGGAGTGGGGGGGGGGTGCCTCATACCTGTTCACAGGTGATCTGGGCTCTGCTAGGGAGGCCGCAAATATCCTCCTGAGGGAGGATATTTATCCACTTCTGGTTCTTCTGGTTCTTACTGTGTCAAAGCCTAGAGCAGTTTTTTAACCACAGCACTGTGGACATTTGGCGACAGATAATTCTCTGTCTTCAAGGTCATTCCTGTCCACTGTAGGGTGTTTAGTATCATCCCTGGCCCTAGCTATTAGATGGGAGTAGCACCTTTCGAGTGGTCAGAACTAAAGACATTGCCAGGTATGTGCCAGGGGCAAAACCTTCTCCCGTTAAGAACTCTGGTTTATGGGGGTGCCTGGGTGGCTCAGTCGGTTAAGCATCTGCCTTCTGCTCAGGTCATAATCCCGGGGTCCTGAGATGGAGCCCCGTGTCGGGCTCCCTGCTCAGCAGGGAGCCTGCTTCTTCCTCTGCCCCTCCTCCTGCTCTCCTGCTCTCTCTCACTCAAATAAATAAATAAAATCTTAAACAAAAAATAACTCTGGTTTGTGACATCTAAATGCTCACGCAAGGTTTGTTTTTTCTCTGGCTATTTGGACCAATTCTTAGGGCTTAGGTTTGACTCTAGGATTATGAGGTTGCTGCTGACTTTGAATGAACCCAGGAAGAAATTAAGATTCTATGAATGTATCCGGAGCAGGGCCAGACAGGATTCTGTTTCTGCTGCCCAGGATCAGTACACAGTGCTTTCTCACAGTGACTGTGAGAGAGGATGAGATAGGTTTTCTGCATGACCGGACCTCCTCCAGGTTTTTATCTGCCCCTGTCATTGTGCCAGGCCTCAAAGGTACAGGGAAGTTATGGGGGCAGAGGCTGTGGTTACTCAGGAAGGCCATGTTCTGGTGGAGAAATACAGCAGATTCTTATAAATGAATTCCATCATGTCACTCCTCCTTAATAAAAAGGAGACACAGTTATTAGAAGTTAGATAAAGGGAGCAGTGGGGCGCCTGGGTGGCTCAGTCGTTAAGCGTCTGCCTTCGGCTCAGGTCATGACCGCGGGGTCCTGGGATCGAGCCCCACATCAGGCTCCCTGCTCGGCAGGAAGCCTGCTTCTCCCTCTCCCACTCCCCCTGCTTGTGTTCCCTCTCTCGCTGTCTCTCTCTCTGTCAAATAAACAAATAAAATCTTTAAAAAAAAAAAAAAAGATAAAGGGAGCAGCAAAACCCTAAGACAGGAACAGAGATAACATTTGTTTTAAGTCAGAATTATTGAGATATACCTTACAGTGAAATTTTATTAAAATTTAGTGTACAATTCTTCCTTCCTTCCTTCTTTCCTTCCTTCCTTCCTTCCTTCCTTCCTTCCTTCCTTCCTTCCTTCCTCTCTCTCTCTCTCAAATCAACCTGCAAGGGGTTTGTGCATTTTATTCATGTTCCCTAAGAACCAACTTTTGATTTCATCTTTCCCCCCTATTGATTTTCTGTTTAATTAATTTCTATTATCTTTATTAATCTTTTGCCTTTCTTTTTTTAAGATTTTATTTATTTGAGATAGAGCATAAGAGAGAGAGCATGAGAGAACACAAGTGGGGGTTAGAGAGAGAGGGAGAAGCAGGCTCCGCACTGAGCAGGGAGCCTGATGTGAGGCTCGATCCCAGGACCCTGGGATCATGATCTGAGCCGAAGGCAGACGCTTAACCGACTGAGCCCCAGGCGCCCCAATCTCCTGCCTCTCTTGTTTTAGATTGAATTTGTTCTTCTTTGACAATATTAGCATATAGATACTATAAATTTATTACAGAATGCTAATTTGGCTTTATTCCACACTTTCTGATATGATGTGTTCTCTCTCTTTTTTTTTAAGATTTTATTTATTTATTTGACAGAGAGAGACACACAGAGAGAAGGAACACAAGCAGGGGGAGTGGCAGAGGGAGAAGCAGGCTTCCCGCCGAGCAGGACCCTGGGACCATGACCTGAGCCGAAGGCAGATGCTTAATGACTGAGCCACCCAGGCGCCCCTCTCTTTTTTAATCAATTCAAAATGCTTACTCACTTTTACTCAGAGTGTATTGTTTAATATCCAAATATATGAGAATTTTCCAAATACTGAATATTAGTTTCTACTTTACTTCTATTAGGGTCAAAGGACATACCCTGTATGATTTGGATAATTCTGTTTATCAAGCCTTGTTTTGTGGTTTATATTGGTAAGTACACACTTAAAAAGAATGTTTTTTTTCTGCTGTAGTTGTGTGAAGTTTTTAAATAATATTAATTAGATTAAGTTGGTTGTAATATTATTCAGATCTTTTATATGCTGAGTGTCCTCTTGTGTTACTGATAACTGAAAAAAAATTTTTATTGAGATGTAATTGACACATAACATTATATTAGTTTCAGGTGTACAACATAAGGATTCAATATATGTATATATTGTGAAGTGATAGCCTCCGTAAGTCTCAGTAACATCCATCACCACACACAGTTACAAATTTTGTTTCCTTGTGATGAGAACTTTTAAGATTTACTCAAATATACAGTATCATTAACTATAGTCATGGTGCTGTACGTTACATCCTGAGGGCTTATTTATTTCGTAACTGGAAGTTTGTACCTTTTGACCCCCTTCACCCGTTTCACCATGCGTCCCCCACCCCTGCCTCTGGGGGCTGCCGATCTTTCTCTATATCAATGAGTTCAGGTGGTGTTTTTTTTTTTTCTTTTTTCTTTTTTTCTTTGGGTTTCATATATCAGTGAAATCAGATGGTATTTGTCTTGTTCTTTCTGACTTATTTCATTTAGTGTAATGCCATCAAGATCCATCCATGTTGTCATAAATGGCAGAATTCCCTTTTGTGACTGATATTCGTGTGTGTGTGTGTGTGTGTGTACATATATCACATTTTCTTCATCCATCCATCCCTGGAACCTGTGAATATGTCACCTCACATGGCAAAGGAGATTGAGGTGGAAGGTGAAGTTGAGGATGCTAATCAGCTGATCTTAAAATAGGGACAGAATCTTAAATTATCCAGCTGGGCCCAATGTAATGACAAGTCTCCTAAAAAAAAATGGAAAAGGGAGGCAGAAGGTAGGTTTTGAGTGTTAGGATGTGAGAACGACCAAGCCTGTTGCTGGCTTTACAGATGGGCGAAGCATGGTTACCCAAGCTGCCCAGGCGCTGCCCGCCACTGCCATCCTAGCCACGGGGAGAGGGAACCATAGAGCTTCCAGAAGGGAATTCAGCCCTGCGGACACCTTGGTTTTAACCCATTGAGATCCATGTCATTGGCCCTTTGGTTAAATTCTGACCTACAGACTTGTCAGATAATGAATTGTAAGCCACTAAATCTGTGGTAATTTGGTAGGGCAGGCCTAGGAAGCAATGCAGTTCTTTACAGGATGGAAAGAGAAGCCGAATGACCGTGCCCAGTGAAAGGTGGGAATTTGAGAAATTCCATGGATCTCAGCCAGGAATACAAGAATACGCCGGAGTGCTACCTTGGGAAAGAATGCAGAAGGATTGTCTTGTATCTGGGTGGGTGTTGCTCTGTCCCTGATTCGGGTTTCTGGTGAAGTCTGACTGATGTGGGTAAATCTGATTGTGCAAGTTTCCTGTACATTGCCCCTTTGTCAGGGAGGGAGACCCCACGAGTCTGCATGGTATGAGGTAGCACATTTTCCCAGAGGAAGGGGGAGCAGCATCCTCAGATGAAGGGTTGGGGAAGCTCATCCCGACCCGATAGAAAGATGGGAACCAAACAGGTCTTGTGTTTGCTAGTTTTGCTTTATTATTTATTCAGGACCCAATAAGAATCCCTGTGAGAAGACAGAAAAAGAGACCCAGCGAGAGCGCACAAAATAAAGAATAAAACATCCACAGAAACACAAAGCTTCAAAAAGACTTCATCATTCCTTGGGTGTAGTAGGCTCGATGACGGGCTCATTCCCCATGGGCAGGCAGCAGCGTTGACCATTTAAACATATCCCAGCCTGGCGTTCTGATTCAAGGCAAAATTCCTGGCAGTCACCGTTTGGACGCTCACAGACCTCCTTGAATCTGCCCCTGGCTGCATAGAAAAGAGGGTGTTTGTAACTGTTTATGTCTCCCTGAATTTTTATTGGATTACTTGGTACGAGGAGTGTTTGGAAACAACCTTGGGCGAATTGTTGTTGTTGTTGCTATTTAATTTCTTATACCAGTGCTTAAAAAATCTGCTTTCACTCAAAGTTTGGATCTTGGGCATTCTTGGAAATCAGGCAATATCGGGTGCATCTGAGCAGCGAAAGTCTAGACCTGGATGACCCTGCCTCTGCGGAAGGCCTATGGGGTGTCTGCTGAGGCCAGTTTCCCTCCTCCTTATCTCCTATCGCTGATGGCAGGGATCAGCTTATGTAGTATCTTGTGCTGCTGATTTTCCTAAAGCAGAAGAAACTTGGGCGCCTGGGTGGCTCAGTTGGTTAAGCGACAGCCTTCGGCTCGGGTCGTGATCCTGGAGTCCCGGGATCGAGTCCCGCATCGGGCTCCCTGCTCAGCAGGGAGTCTGCTTCTCCCTCTGACCCTCTTCCCTCTCATGCTCTCTATCTCTCATTCTCTCTCTCAAATAAATAAATAAAATCTTTAAAAAAAAAAAAAAGCAGAAGAAACTTGTTAGAGAAATCTCTGTGTTGGTGTGTGTCTTTCAAAAGTGCGACTACAAGAGAGATCAAAAAAGAGAAGACACTTCAAGGAGATTGTTAGTGAGGGCATTTTCCCTGGGGAAGGGAACAACATCCCCACATATCTCGTACGTAGATAGAGTCCCTGTCCCGTCAGCTCTTGTCTGTCTGAAACCGGCCTCGGCGGTTGCAAGCCTGCTCTGGAGAGCACTGCATTAATGCTTCTTCACAAGGGCTGAACAGATACAGTTGTCACAAACATTGAGTAGTGTTTGACCTGTGTTCTCTTACTGTTGTGGGGCGAGCCACACACGATGAGGTGCTCAGGTTCAAAAGGGGGGGCACTTTTGAGTCATCTCCATATGTAACAAAGTGCACCTTTCCCATGACAACTTCTTAAGCTCTTTGCTGATATTAAGAGAGGGACCCACGCGGGCACTTCTAGGTGTTTGTCTTCTGAAACACAAAGGCCAATCCTTGGAAAGCTTCAGATCGGTAAAGGGCCTTTATATACATTCAGTAAATGCCTATCAAATGAATCGAACTGAAGTTCAAATGCATTCAGTCGAATTTAACTCTTCAGTATTCACAAGGCAGTTAGTTAATGGATGTGAAGATCAACCTCAGATTTTTACGGAAAATGTGAACTGGGAAATAATTTTAAGGGTATTTTTTTTTCCTGGGGGTTTTTAAAGATTTTATTTATTTATTTATTTAGGGATCATGCGTGAGTGTGCACGTGAGTGGTGGGAGGGGCAGGGGTAGAGGGAGAGAGAAAATCTCTAGCGGACTCTGTGCTGAGCCCGGAACCCAACATGGGGCTCGATCCCATGACCCTGAGATCATGACCCGAGCTGAAATCAAGAGTCAGGCGCTTAACCGACTCAGCCACCCAGGCACCCAGTTTTCTGTTTTAAATCGATGATCATACTAAGGCTGAGCACTATGTAGAAACGAGCTGCAATCTGACTAATCAGTCTGGAACACCCCGTTATTCTGGACTTCTTCCGTTCTCTGATGGTGTGGTTTCCTGTTTGACCTCACTTTTTGAGGAGGCATTCTTTGGGCACAGGAATCACAGCCTATTCCACCCCCCGGCCCCATCCATACCAGAACCTGGCTGAAGGCTTGGCATATAACAGGTATTGAGTAAGGGACTGGGAAGTCATTAATCAGAGCTACTGCCCATCCTGTAACCCACCCCCTACGCAGATGTGTCCTGAAGTTCCTCATCCCAGCACGTGTATCAGAAATGTTTTTGCCTCAGCTTTTCTCATCATCACGCTACTTTCCCTTATTTGGGTTCAGTGACAGTGGAAACAAAACAAAACAAAAATGAATGTGTTTTCAACGTTTGGAAGACTTGTTTTAAAGTGTTTTAAGACTTGGTGAAAAGCATTCATTTCCTAGAGATAGGGACTTTCTTCCATCCACCCCATACGGTTAGTGAGGGTGACCGCTTAGTGTCTACTTATCAGACGGTCTTTAGCAAAGCCACGTGGACACTTACCTTTTAAGCGGAAGTCACCAGCTTTGTGTGCTCCCGAGTTAATGTCACTGGATGTGGCATCACCTTTCACCCTCTCTAGAGTCAGAGAAAGGAAGCAGCACGATGGACCCCTGGGGGGAGGTGAGGACCACGCCCTGAGGGACAGGGAGCTAATTCCTTCAGTGTGGGGGGAAGGACTCGCTTTTCAGGGCCTTGATTTTTCCTCTCTAAAACATGAGAAATAGACTAGACCATCAAGACCTTTTTGAATCTTATCAACGACAGTGAATGATTTTATAGTATCTGTACCTATCACAGCTTTGGTGCTCATTGTAACAAGGATAACTGTTCTTTTGTTTTGCTTTAAAAAAAATACTTTCGCGTTTGTTTAAAAAATACTTGTGCTTCCCTTTAAACAAGAGAAAGCATTTTCAAGTTAATTCATAATGCGCTCCATGAGGCTCTTACGTATTTAGCTCTTCACAGAGGGATGGGGTAGCTTAGCCCCAGCCCCGGGGGCATAGTTCCAGACTGTTGTTCACCCCAAAACTCTCGGGAGTGTGGGTTAGTGGATATACTTCCCACACATGCACACACACACAGTATTCCTAAAGGAAAGATTCAGATGAAAGCCTTGGACAGACAGCCTCAAACACTCTCAGTACTGAACTGCTTCCAGGATTTTCCTTCCAAAGCTCCTCGGGTCAGACCTTCCAAGTCTTAGGTCCTGAAGCTTCAAACCTTGTGTTCCTTTGGGCTTTTGTCTTTCTTTTGGTCATGTCTATTCCTCATTTAGGAAATCTCTCCTTCATCTGTGCCAGGGCTGTCTTCCGGGACTTGGTGACCCTCCCCTGGGCAATACAGCAACCAAACTTCTTGGGAGTCCGGGGCCATCAGAGCTTCCTTTGTATGCCTGCCTCCTAGAAGGGGCATCCCCTACTGTGGGTGCCTAACAAATACTGAGCACCCAAACTGGTTTCTCACCCCCAGACTCTCCACACCAGAAACTCTCCCCCCCACCCCACTTCCTCCAGATTAGCTCCCCTGAAAGCAAGTTGCAACCACCTCATAAGCTGCACCCTCTGCACCTCAAACCTGAAGGATGACCTACCCGATTAGCAGTAAGCAATCCTTTAAGACCCAGCTAGAAAAGTTGGGATTCACCAAGAATAGGCACGTCTCCCATTATATTTTCTGGTGGAAATTGTGGGGAGCATCCTTTTGCAAACAACATAAAGCACAGCCATCAACAGTTCCTTCAACTATAAGAGGACGGTCCCCCCTCCACACAGCTATGCCTGTTTTCCTGTCCCTTCCTCATCCGTGAGGTCCTGAATTCTCAGGAACAGAGAGAAGACGACATTCCCCTTGATGTGGAGCAGGAGGTTGCTTCTTCCTCCTTGGATCTACATGTGTCGAGTTCTAGGAAATTGAATGACCCTGGGTGTGTTGTCCCTTCCTTGGGTGAAAGTGAGGAGTGCCCTCCCCCAGTTACATGTCTGTGCTGGCCACCTTACACCCGTCTGACCCATGTTTGCAGGCTGAATGAAGGAGGACACATCCACTCCCTTGTCATTTCTAATGCCTGTGTTTAAGCTCTACTGTAGAAGACTAGATGTTGAAAAGGAGGAAGAAAAACCAGGCATTGGGATGGAGTCTCGAGGGACAGAGTCAAGTGCAGGAGACCAACAGTACAAAGAAGTAAAGGGTTGGCTATGTCTTAGACTGGAGAAAGCCTTTCAAGGAGATGCCCTTGCCCGTCCCTCTGCCGGGGGCCCCCACAGCTTTGGCGTGGCTCTTAGGGTTACTAACTTTTGCTGCGAGTAAGTGGAGGACTTTGGAAACTAAGATTTACTAGAAGAATGCCCCCCTCCTTTTTTTTTTTTTTTTTTTGGTTATCTAGATCTAGAAACTGCAGGGAAACTTGCCTAATTAAATCCACCGTCAGGGGTGGAGCAAAGAGGGTTTTGAGCACTTGAAACACCTCTGGCTTCGCTTCATCTAACCGAGAGCTGCTGGGGGATGGGGGGAACCGTGAGCCAGCTAGCTGTGGGTGGCAGCCCCCGGGGCCTCCAGATTTCCTCCGAGGCCCCTGCTCCGGCCTCAGGTAGCGGCGACTTTGCTCCTAATACTGGCAGCCTGTATGGCCTCAGGCACTGGCCTCTTAGCAAGGCTTCAGCAAAGTGTCTTTCCTTACCTGGTAGAGCTTGGCTCATAAAGAAGAGAATGGTAAAGAGGAGGGCCACAGGCCTCCTGGCTCCTGAGAGGAGAAAGCCTGGCTTCATTTCCAACAGGCAGAGGACACTTCCGTCTGGGGCTGTCTGGGGCTGTGGCAGAACGTCTGTCTGGGTGACGGGCGCCCTTGCCCGCCTCATGAGTGACACTCGCGGACAGCAGGGCGCTGTGCACACACAGTGGCCTTCGTGAGAAAACGGAAAATCCTTGTTCTGTTGGATCCTCAGTTCATGAGGAGGAGGGGGTGCCCAGTGTTGACCAGAAAAGCTTGCCAAATGGGAACGAACGCTACGAACCATTGGGCAGCACATCAAAGGGCGCAAACAGCACTGTCTGTCCTCAGTTACAGTGAGAAACCAGTCCGGTTAGTTAGTGACCAGACGTTTTGTTAGGGAATACTTCCCAGGCTTTGCTAGTGAGGAATCCCCACGTTCACTCCCGGTCCGAATGCCCTCAGTGCTCTGCGCCTGGCACACCACTCGCCACACCGTGTGTAGTTTGCCCAACACACCCTTACCTCCCCCACGAAGGTGGGGGCTTCTTCCTTGCTGGGACCATGCTTTGGTCCTCGAAGCAGGAATCATGTGGTCATGTACTTTCAAACCCTCCTCCTCCTCGGGTGGAACAAGGCAGGGCAGTGAAATGTCACTGAACGTGGAGGCAGAAGGTCTGGATTTAGGTGCTGAGTCTCCACAGCTGCCATTGACTAGAGGTATGGACCTTGGCAGGAAGACTGTCTTCCTTGGACGTCAGCGGCACCTACAGAGATGTAGTTCTGTCAAAGCCAGCCCAGGGGGCTCTTAATCACTATTGTGCATGAAACTAACAGGGAGAGTGGCTTTCTCATGCAGACACTTAGACCCACTCCCAACATTTTCAGTTTGGTAGGGTGGAGTGAAGGCTACAAGTCTGCTTCAACCAGTTGCCCCAGTAATTCTGAAACTCATTCTGGAATACTTACTGGAAGATACCAACTTAAATCATCTCTCAGATTCTTTCTAGTTCGAATATCGGAGAATCCTGTGTTCTTTTGTCTTAGTAGAAGTCTCATGTGTGGCTTTTGTGACTAACAGCCTCATGTGTGTGCACACGTGTGTGGAGCATGGAAGGGTAAAGCACACATCTTAATCCGTGCAAAACGAAATGCCAGTTTTATTTATTTTTTTTAAAGATTTTTTATTTATTTATTCATGAGAGACAGAGAGAGAGAGAGGCAGAGGGAGAAGCAGGCTCCCAAGGAGCAGGGAGCCCGATGCGGGACTCGATCCCAGGACCCTGGGATCATGACCTGAGCCGAAGGCAGATGCTTAACCATCTGAGCCACCCAGGCGCCCCGAAATGCCAGTTTTATAACAGAACTCAGGAACTGGCCTGGAGGATTTACTAAATTGCCAGGGCAGTCTATTTGGAAGAAGGCTGTTGCAGTGATAGAGGCTAGATAAGACTCCAAACTAAAACAGTGTGAGTGTATAGAGGGGAGGGAAAAGAGTCAAGAAATTCTAACCCCATAGTGACATGTGTGGAGAAAGTGGGCATATATGAGTTATCTAGTGTTTTCACTTGTAGTGCCTAAGTAAATGGCAACAATATTTGCTAAGATCTGAAATAGTCACTGAAGTTTAACTGGAAGCCAGCCTCCAAAACGGCTCTTCCCGAGCTCCCTGCCTAGTGTTCGTACCCTTGTCCAGTTTCCTTCCCTACTGAGGGAGCGGCGTGTGTAAACGGTAGGGTATTGCAGAGACAAGTGTAAGTTCTGACAGCTCGTGAGAGGTTATAGCTTCAGGCCTGAGTTACTGGAACACTCACTCTGGGTAAAACCAGCTTACATTTGACAAGGACACTCAAACAAGACCATGGAGATGTCTGCATGGTGAAGAACTAAGGCCTCTTGTGAGTGAGCCATCTGGAAAGCTCGTCCTGTAGACCCAGTAAGCCAGGGCTGGCAGATCCCAATCTCCTTGCTTTCCAGCCCAGCACCAGCATTTCTGTGACACCCAGGGAAGCACAGAACATTTCCAGAGGTTCGGGCAGGCTTTATTAAGACATCCTTGTGCATCTATTTCAGAAATATGGGTCCTGGGGTCCTGAGGGTAGAAGATTCTGTGAGGGCTCACGTGGGTGGGAAACTCTCTCCAGCCTTCTGGCCAAGAGCACTTCCTGGGCCCCCAAGTTGACCTAGAACATATTTCCTCTAACAAAACTCCTGAAACTGATAAGCTTTCTGAAAGGTTTAAGTCCCTCTGGAGACAGGGGCTAGCTTCTGCTGGCAGGGAGACTTAGAGAGAGCATCCCTGTCCAGCCTCCACCTCAGGGCACATTTGTAAGCACCCTTGAAGGCCCAGCAACCACGTGTTTGGTCTACAGGTGAAAGCAGGGCATCTCCGCCCTGTCAGAACCAGTACAAAGCTTTCTAAGTGACCTCTGGGGCCGAGGAACCACTCCTGATTGCATGGACGGGGTAAGCAGCATCTGGGGCCCTCCTGAGACTTGGGGGGACTTTCCTAAATCACCTCAGGGAGGCCAGGACCACTGGTTCCTACTTGGAATGGCAGGGGAGCGTGTCCCGGGCCCACCAGAGCTTCCTCAAAATGTTCTAGGTCGGTGTGCGCTCCGGAAGCTGCCGTCGCCGACAGAGGAAGCACGCGGAGGGCGTCCCGGGATGCCGGAGGGTCTGGGGATGGTCCGCTTCCCCAAGTGTGCCGCGAAGGCGGTAGCTGTTCCGAAAGGCGCTGGGGAGGGCGACGGGCCCCCAGAGCACGGCAGAATCTTCTAAATTTTCCAAGGACCTGGAGGAACCACAGCTGCCAGCCCGTGTCACCCCCCTGCTGGCGAGGGGACAAGAAGACCACACCTCGCACGCACAGACCCAGGCGGAGAGAGGGCACCTGTACGTCCTGACCAGGAGGGGCCTGGGAAGAGCGGCCCCCAGAAGGGCAAGCAGGCAGAAAGGGCTGAGCTCGTGCTGGGTCTTAAAGTTCCGTGAAGACAGTGCTTCTGCGTGCAGTGGGGGACAGCTGTGGCTCTGGAGCCCTGCCTTCCTGCGGGGGGTGAGGGGAGCCCTGCCTTCCTGCGGGGGGGGGGGGGGGGCCCTGCCTTCCTGGGGGGGGGGGGGAAGGAGCCCTGCCTTCTTGCGGGGGGAGCCGTGCCCAACCAGCCATTGGCCCAGTTACGGAAAGCTGCGGAGTGTCCTGTGGCAGGCAGGACCAGAGTCCTTCAACCTACCCTCAATAAGAGGTCCATGCACGAGTCTCTGTGCTCCCCGTGCCCCCCGGAGAGCCCCTCTTTTCCTCCTGCAGCTCACGTTTGCCATCATGACACACAGGACATGGTGCAGTCCTGGGACTCTGATCCAGTGCCCCCACATCAGTGCCTTGTCCTTCCCTCAGAGGAGTATGTACTATAAGCTCCGTCTCCTTAGTTTAATACTGTAATTACTAAAAACACTAGTATTTCTCTTATTTTGTTGATTATCATGATAGTTCTGATGGTTGTTCATCATTAATTTCTGTAATTAGCATCCTAGCCTTGGCTCACGTTTGCGGTAGTTCTGCAACACTGAATAGAGGCTCACTGTTTGTAAAGGCTGCATGATTTCCTGAAGATGGAAAAACGTAGCAAAACCCTCGAGGACCCAGTAGCCATGTTTGCTGGCCTGTAAGCCCCACTGAGGGTCTTCCTGGCACATCAGAGTCACCGCAAAATTCTCTGAGTTAATCCGCCCCCGCAGGCAAGGACGAGTCACGGAATGCCATCCGGGGCATTCCTGAGACTCTTCTTTAGGCAGAGAGGGTATCGGGGGACGACTCTTGAGCGGCTGAGCCCCCAAAACTGTACAAGTCCCCTCAAGGTGCCAACAACCTCTTCTGGCATTGACGACCCAGGAAGACCCATCACAAAATTTTCTCCTGAGTCTCCTCAAGGTCCCGGGCACTGCCCTACTGTTCTGGAAAGGACGGACAAGCACGCGCCTCTCAGAATTTTGTATCGGCTCAGAGCCCAGAAGTTGCCGTTGCCACCACCCGAGGCACAAGCATGTCCTAGGCCTGCCTGAACCTCTGGAAACATTCTAAGTCCCTTCGGGTGCCCTGGAAATCTGGTACTGCCCTGGAAGTCACGGGGGTGGGGACCCTGCAGCAGAGGCAAGGGCAGTGTTGAGGGGGCAGGGCGTCCTTGAACCACTTGTGTGGGCCTGTCGCCCCCTGCTGGTCCAGGCCCAGTACTTGCAAACACCTTCCTACAACCCCTCTGCTGAGTCGCGCTGCCCACCCACAAACAGGACCCCCAGGGCTCTGTGGGGAAAAGCTAGCAGGAGGGCATCGAGGCAGTGAAGCCTGAGGCAATGCTGGGGCTGAATGGAGGTATTTTTCCAGTGGATCTGACTGGCCAAAGATGTTCTTGTTGTAAATGTGCCCAACGTCTCAGGAGGGCAGAGGGTGCCTTTCCAGGGGTGCCCTGGTTCCCTCAGGTCAGGGCCTGCCACGGCAGGGGACATGGAGTCTTTCAGGAGGTCCTCCTGTGAAAGGGCACTAGTCGGTACAGCTGGATCCTGGGGGCAGCTGGGCGTTTGTGTGTCTGCTGGAGACCCTCATAGTCATCTCTGGTAACCAGACGCCCTTCATGAGTAGAGGAACTGTACTCATTGCTGTGGACTAGAACCACAGTTATAATCGGTAATACGAACCGATGAAGATCAACAATAATGATGCTCATCGTTATGATACGAACACTAATAACCATTGACAATATTGACAATAATACTCAACTGACGGACTTGGGACACAGAGAACAGATTTCCCTTAGTGAATAATAGGTACGGATATTGGGCCTCCTGGGGTAGTTTTGAGTCCCAGAAGGCAAAGACGAACAGCCAGAAAGAGAAGAAAATCAGCTTCGAGGTAGGCATGTGCAAACACACAGACTCCTGGGTGAACCTTGGGTTACTAGACCTACGGGGGACTTCTAACGTACCCCTCGTCCTGGGCCTCCATGCCAGCCAGCACCTGGCAGCTTTCAGGAGATGAGACAGCTGGCTGATGGGGCAGGGTTCCCTCCCGAGAAGGCAGGGCTCCAGACCCACGCATGGCGCCCAGAAGCACAGACTATGACAAACAGTAAGCCCCCGGCATTGTGTCATCCCAAACCGTCTGGTGCCCTTCTGCTGTCTGCTCTTCCATGGCCCTTCGTGACTGATACGTCTGGGTATTCGTATCTCCTCCAACGGCTGCTGGAGGGAGTCACCCTTCATTCTTCCCTACCTGAGGGAGTGAAACAGCCAAACCCCGCGTCCCCAGGTTCCCTAGAAGCCTCTGTGTTTGCTCCAACAGGCCAGTCACCCTTTCAGTGCCTTTGCATATTGCTCCAGTCTTTCCTGGACACCCGAGGAGACTTAGAAAATTTCCAAAAGCTTAGGAATTCTGGGAGGCTCTCTCTGTGCATCTTTTGCTGTGGGCTCCTAAACAGACTGAGAAAATTCTGCAGAGGCTCTGGTGAGCAGAGTAGAGAGTAGTTTCCTGCCATTCCAGTTACAAAGCAGTGACTCCTGGGCCCTGAGCTGATTTACTAAGAAACCTGAAAACTCAGTTGCGTAACAGAAGCCATTCATGACCCATTCCAGCCCACAGGAGGGGTTTGTGGACCTGAGTTAGTACTTAAAAAATCTCTTTAGGTGGCCCAGTTGGTGCAAGGAAGCCTTCCCTGGGGGCTGCAGGTGTGCATATAGAGTTGCTGGCATGTGGAGGATGTGTCTGATATTTTCCAGAGCCTAAGACAAGACCAGAGTGTCCTTTCCAAGTCTCCCCGGCTGGTGTGAGCAGGTCCTTGCATCAGGAGGGAACCCGGAATACTTCAGGGGGCCCATCCTTCAAACTGGCATCAGGCAGTGCATTGGGAGCCTGGAGGTCCTGGTTTATGTATGTCTTTGGGTTCCCTTTATATCATCTTCAGTAGACTGACAGCCTTCACAAACTGAGAAAGTGTATACCACACTGTATAACAATAATCACACAAAAGATTCGTGATAAGAACTGTAATAATAAATGGTGAATCACAACAGTAACAGTCACAATGATGATCATGATGATACAAATGTTAATCAGTTTAAAGAAGATAATATTAAAGGAAAGAGTTGGAGATTGAGAACGGATTTCTTTGAGTAAATGACAATGTACTGACATAGGGCCTCATGGTAGAGTTCAGAGACAGAGTCCTAGGACTGCACCACGAAATGCGGTCTGTGATGGCAAAGAAGGGTGGTTGCAGGGAAAAGGAAACAAGCCACATGAGGCCATGGGTGAAAGTGGGGCCCCTTGCACCAGCACCAGAACACATCACTACCGAGCATCGGTCAGGGACCCTGGTCCGGGTCCTGCCAACCACAGGCCACTCAGAAGCTTTCTGTGGTTCTGCCACACGGATGGCTGGGCAGGGCTCCCAACCAGGAAGGAGTGACCAGACCCACACCGCCCCCTCCAGGTTTCAGAAGCCCCGCCTACATGGGGCATTGAGCCCCCAGCTCTACATCAGATTCCACCTCCTGTCTCCCCATCTGCCATCTAGTTTTCCTGGGCCCCATTATGTTAGCAGTATCTCCGTACCATAATTTCACCACGATTGGAGGGCATCATCCTCGGTACTTCCCCACTAGCAGGGGGCAAAACAGGCCGGCACCTGTGGTTCTGGGGCTTCCAGAGAGGACTAGACGATTCTGAGTTTACTCAGACTGGCAGATAGCCCTCTACGGGACTTGTAGTCAAGCTCTAGGCTTGCACACCTGAGGTGCTTAGAAAATTTCCAGAGGTCATGCAGTCCTACTGGTTCCTAGAGCTCAAAAGTGAACCTAGAAAAATCTGTGGAGTCTCTGGAAGAGGATGAAGAACTCTGCTGCCAGTCCAGAGAGAAAGGAGCAGTTCCATTGCCTGAAAGAGACTCCTACATCAAAGTTCTCGGGTTGGAGGAGAACATTGAAAAAACAGAAACCAAAAAACTGTGCCTTAAACCAGTGGAAATTTCTCTAGGACAATACTGGGCAAAGCCTGAATCCAACCTCAGGAAAATAGAATTACCTATGCCTTCCAATGCTGTCATGATTCACTAGCCAAAACACAGAACGGGAAGGCCACCTGCTCAACCATTCAGCCAAGGACATCCCTGCTCAGGTGGCAATGCACATTGGCAAAGTCCCACATGTGGGAGAGGGCCAGGGGTAACAAGAGGAATAACAAGAAGGGTAAGAGGTCTCTTGATGTATCCCAGTCAACAAGTGTTGACACACGAGCATGCGCACACGCACACACAGAGTCACTCGTGGATGAAGAAATGAGGGCAGAAGGTTTGTCTTTGTGTATACCGGTGCCAGTAGGTAGTGGAGACAACGTCCCAGGGTGAATTCATATGTAGGAGGTATTTTCTGACATGGAGTAGTCTAGGCATGTGCAGGGACTGTCTTTATGTCTTTCTGCATGTGTTCATGGGACATTAAACTCAGTGTGCATCCATGTATCCTGGGCTTTGGAGTGTAGGTCTCCACTGTAAGATTTCTGGAGAGGACTGGGTCTGAGGACATGCCAGTTGTGGTGTTTGGAAAGTCAGCTGATGCTGGGCATGGGATGTTTCCATTTTTGCAATATGGGACCTATGTTCAGTGACTTAGAAGAACTGAATATGGAAGTGTTTGCATGATACGGTGGGTAGGGGGTTTTGTTTTCACGCTTCCTACCGGTATTGAGTGTAAGTTCAATTTTTGGCAGGTTGTCAAAGTAAATTCAATGGTGTGTTCTTAAGGGGCAGTGGGGCTGGGCCATCTACATAGCTTTTGGCATGTTTATCATACATTTTGTGGTTCACCTGGGGGTTATATGGGATAAGTGTGTGCACCTGGGAGTGCAGGTGTGTGTGCATATTGCCTGGCCTTGGTCAGATTTGGGATTTTATATTTGGACACAAGCTTGTTTTATATGCATTCAGAAATGAGAGGAGTATGCATTTGTGTACTATATGAAGACGGTATTTCAATTCATAGACTTTTGTGGTTAGAAAGACTGCAGGTAAATGGTGTATTCGAAAATTAGGAGCAAAAGACCCTCTGCTTTAATACTGGAGGTTTTTACGGAGATGTAAATGAGTCATGAATAATTTTTTCTGATGTTCTAAGCCAAATAGTATTAATATCTTATAAAGTTGTCCCAATTGCCACTAACAAAAAAGTCACCTGCCACCTGACATTAAGGGAATAGCAAAGATGATTACTGAGGGCTCCCCACTGACATACACACCCGCCATCTCTGCCAGCGCTTGTGCTGTCGGGGGCATCCCAAGGGACCAGGAACACATTGTGCTGGCGGTGAGAACCCAGGGAGGGCATTGTTGGCCCTCCAGGACCAGTAAACTTTTCCAAATATATTCATGGACATAGAAACTGCTCTTGTCCTCCTGAAAAGGCTGGAGAGGGTGAACTTGCAGCCAGGAGCTTCCTCAGAATTACCTGCATCAGCTTAGAGTCCAGCGCCCTCAGACCGCTGTAAGACATAAGGACTCTGACTAGGAGGGGCTGGCTCCTCAGGAGGCTGGAATGAGGGACCTCTCATGAACCTGGAGCTCCACCGTTCACTGTCCGATCTCAGGAAGGCCATTTGGAGGGACTGGCCTGGAACATGGCTGGAGAGTGGATTTTCATCACAGACTCATTGTTTGTGTTCTTCATCTCCCACTTTTCTACCTCTGGGTTGTTGTGCTTTCTTCACTTTCAACATGGCATGATTAGAGTATTAATATACACACCCACACGTGAACGTATTTTCATCATGAAAAAAAATGAGACAAATGGTGTCTGAGCATTCCAAAGGTCTCAGCAGAATCTCAGGACAAAAGGCAAACAAATGTCTCAATACCGGGGGACACCATATTCACAAACTTCATACTTTATACCCTCTCATGTGGTCAAGTCCCCAGGTAGGGGAATCAGAATCCCCAAGCTCAAGCTCCTTCATTCCACCCTCCTAAACCCAACAGAGAAACCGCTTCATTCCACAACAGCTCCCTAGTATGACTCACAGCACAACTGTGCTCTCAGCTGAAGGCTCCCTCAGATGTCAGGATATTCAGGGCACTTGACGGTCACATGTACTAGAACTAGAGTTGACCCAAGAAGGGAGGGCATCGTCATCCCAGGAATGATGTGAACACAGGTTCTCTTACACACATGCATTCCACCTGCTCATCAGGCCATCAGAGTGACCCTCTTCAAAGTGCCATCCTCCAGTCATTATGATTATGTAGGGCTGTGTCAGTTCCTCAAAAGGGGACTCATTCTTTAGTGAAGGCATTTTTCTTTTTTTCCTTTTTTATTTCTCATTATTTTTTTAATTCTATTTTATTCTGTTAGTCACCACACAATACATCATCAGTTTTTGATGTAGCGATCCACGATTCATTGTTTTCATATAACACCCAGTGCGCCATGCAAAATGTGCCCTCCTTAATACCCATCACTGGGCTAACCCAT
>NW_027397079.1:7455840-7514045 GCF_003265705.2 Callorhinus ursinus | reverse complement strand
TATGAGCTTGGCTTTTCATAGGGAACTTCCAAACAATGCGCATCTTACGTGCACCCACGTCATCACTTCGGTCGACTTCCAGCCTCCTGAAGCATTCTATGTGTAAACCAGAACACAGAAGATTTGATGGAGAAGGTGGGTTGGAGGGTGGATGGTTTACACTGGCAGAACTGTTATCACTTGACTTCTATGTAGAGAGAGGGGGATGGAGACTGAATGGGGGAGAGGTTCAGGTAGCTGGATTCCTTGACCCCAAATCATATACAGCCCTCCTTAGTCTGTGTCCAGTTCCGCACAGATCTGAGATGAGTCAGGTGAGCTCAGGTGAAGTGATCTCCGCCCTGGAGGCACAGTGGGCAGGGCTCCCCCCGACCCCCTCCATAGGATCCCCAGTGTTTACTGTTCCCCTGCCTAAGAGAACATTATCCTTCCAGAACTTAAATCTATGAGTCCAGATATTTAATATTTTTTAAAAAATGTAAAAGTTGGAGAAATTTGTGTAGGTTTTGGGAAAACCAGAAGAGTTCTTCTTTGGGAATCATCTTTGAGAAATTTCTGCAGCAAGAGTAGTTGGGATTTAGTTTTGCCAAATTCCCTCTAGCATGAACTTCAGAATTTATGAAGGAGACAGAAAAGGAGATTTTCACTTACCTATTTCACAATTAATATTTAAGGGTATAAATGAGGCAACTGAAATCTGAAAATCCAGTTTTACTGTGCTTTTTACTGTTCTTGTCAGAGACCAGACATTTCAATCAGGTGTATATGGAAATAATGAAAAACTAATACTGTCCACACTTGACACAAAACATTTAGAGAGAGAAAAAACGCAGATTAAAACATCTGACTTTTCCAAAATTAAAAATGTTCTTTCGGGTAACTCCGGAGTAAAGATAAAAAATATGAAATGTAGTAACTCAGGCAATTTGCTGATGTCATGCACATTTGGCTCAAAGGTATTTGAATTTATACATACTCTCCAGATGTGCGCAATCACACCAAGGCCTCGGCCGTGCCCCCTCACTGCCCGATGCTGGGCCCGCGAAGTCCTTCCGCCGCCCCGCGAGCAGGGAGGGTAAACGGAAGCTACCGTCTGTGGTTTCGCACAGGTGAGTTCGGCGTTCACACTCGTCCCACCGAAAAAGAAACAGACATTTAACAGGTGGAGCTGCAGACGTCCCTGCCCCGCACACCGCCGGCATCTGCGCACAGACGTCTCCGCACCCGGGCCGCCCCTCCGAGCCCGCGGACCCACAGGCACGCACAAAGGGTTTTTTATTTAAGCCGTTCTCAAACTGCTGAGAAGGAAGTAGCTCCGCACTCCACATTGCTGGCGCCAACGCTAAGCTGTTACCTCAGAGTACCTGAACCATTAACTTGAAGCAGAGTAGGGCAGCCCGCCCACAGAACAACCTCGCACATCCCCCAGGCCCTGTGGGCGGAAGTACGCGCAGACTCGAAACGACCTGGAGGTGGGGCGGAGGCACGCGCCCGCCTCGCACAAGCCCCTCCCTCCAGGCCCCGCCCCACCCGCGCTCGCCGTTTCCGGCCCACCCGGAAGCAGATTTCCCGGATGGAAGGGCGTCCGCGCTGGCGTGAGTTTCAGCAGTTCCAGTTGTGCCTCGCACGTCGCTGCCCTCAGCGTTGCGTCTTTCACGCCCGGAGTCCCGGGCCTCGCGAACCTTACAGCCCCCACCTCCGCCAGCCGCGCCCGCGGGGAGCCCCGCCCGGTCGCTAGACGCTGTGCTGCTGGTCTGGATCCGCGTCTGTTTCCGGTAGGCTGGCTCCCAGGCAGTCTCCGCCCCAACTCTTCTACTTCTGTTCTTTGCACCGTCTCCCCTCCGCACCCCGCGCGTGCCAAGTCCCCACGCGCGAGGTGGGTTCTCGCCCTTCGCGGCACCGGGAGGGCGGCACCAGGACGCTTCGCTTGGCGCCGAATCCTGTAGACGCAGTCCTGAGTCCTCCTCCCCCCGTCGTTCGGGGTCGGCCTGGTTGCTCCTCGGGCCCCTCCACAGTCACCTCCCCGGGGAAGCCCCGTGCTGAGGCGCTCACCGCCCCGGTCCTCTGACACCCCTTGTTCTGTCCCATCCTTTCCCACTGGCTGTGCCACCAGAAAGTGTGCTTTCCCTGGGCAGGGGCATCTTCATTCTCTTCCTGGGAATGTGGAGTTGGGGCAGAAGGATCAGGGGAAAGAGGGAGACCAGGGGAGAACCAGGGAAACAGAGCCAAAGAGAGGGGCGAGAAAAAGCGGGGGTAGAATTGAGGATAGGGAAGTGGGTCCGATGGGCTTAACTTTTTGTATTAACAGCCAAAGTTTACCAGTTCGTCTAATACTCCACATCTTCTTTCTCCCCTCAGGTGACCTTTTACCGTAGTGGGCTGTGAACTGTTTCCCAGGTGAGTACGTTTATGTTCTCTTTGCCCTGTCTCTGGAAATGATCAAGGACATGCTGGATTGTTGTGGAACTTTGTTGAAAGAGCGCCCGTCTGTTCATAACGGAATAAATTACTCAGCTCTCTCCATCGCTGACCTTCTTTCAGTGTTTTCCAGTGCTACTAATTAGGTCTTCTCAATTTCATATTTTTTGATAGTTTAATAGGATGTTCTGGAAAAGAGGAATTAAATATTAGAGATTGTGAGTAAAACCATGACAGAGAAGCGGCTCGTGCTCAGGAATTGAGATATATGATCTGAAACCTCTGGGGTAGGGGTGTGAAGGGCAGAACCTGCCACACTATCCCATCCAGGCCGTGTCGTTCCTGTGAGGACAGTGCTGTTCCTCAGGGGGTCGCAAGATAGCTTGAAAAAAGTCCAGACTTTTTAAACCAAGCGTAGCCCAGAAGCATCTCTCCGAGGAGGAGGGAGGCAGAAGCGCGCTGACTGTGTGAAGGGAGTCTGGAGAGGCAGTAAGAGTGGTGTGGGGGGCTTCGGACCCAGGAATGGGAGAGAGACTGAGACGCTCCGGCGCAGGAGAAACGGGTGTCTGCTCTGACCCTGTGCTCAGCAGCTACTAGCAGAGACTGTGGGGTCTGTGTTTTCAAGGGAGCATAGGTCCAGCGCATGTACTCACTGCTGCCACACTGCGTGGGCTGCACTAGCATAGGAGTGTGTTCTGAAGAAACAGGCAGAAAAATCCATCTGTTGATCTTCATACAGGAGTTTAATGCTCCTGAATTCACCAGTGTTTCAGCGAACAGCGGGGACTGTCTTTGCCACATAGCGAATTCCTTCTTGTTTGTGGCTGCAGTACAGCCAAGTGTTCTGTGGGCTGGAAGCCCTAAAAGTCATCTCCACACTCAGAAGTGACTCTCAAGATTGGTCTTGCCTGAGAAAGAAGCTCTTCATGTGTCCTTTTGAATGTAGTGTTTCCTTGTTTCATTCTTTAATCTTTTATTTAATCTTTCTTTTAACTTTTACTAATTATCTTATTTGTAAAACGAAATGTCAGTTAAACTCTTGCTTCCTTTTACTTTCTCAATTTGTAAAGTTGAACAACTGGTTCATTCATTTTCAAAACTTCTTTAATAAGTATAAAATTTAAACATTTTTTCTTCTTTTAAAAAAAGATCTATTTATTTGAGAGAGCACATGCCCACTCCAGTTGGAGGGGGCAGCAGAGGGAGAGAGAGAATCTCAAGCAGACTTCACTCTGAGTGCAGTCTGATGTGGGGCTCAATCTCATGACCCTGAGATCATGACCTGAGCCGAAATCAGGAGTCAGATGTTTAACTGAGTTACCCCCGCAGGTGCCCCTATAGGTTACACATTTTTTTCAAGATAATAACTGCGGCCTTATACCATGGTTTTGACATTTTTTCTGGAGGGTCAGACAGTCCTAGGACATCCTCACTGAGTCTCACCTATCAGCATAGACCTGTCAGTACAGGACTTTCAACATTCAGGAGGCTCATCCATGAATTAATGTCAGCAAGAATGATGCCCATGAACTAATGGGGACCCCCCCCCCAAAAAAGACGAGTGGGATGAGATAGTGTGAGATGAAGACAAATGCTGATGAATGGGCCCCACCTTTCCCGTGGATTAAAGGAGACAAGAAGGCAACAGCTAGACATAACAGCAGCCCAGAAACACTTCCTTTTTTAATTCAAATTTCAGATTGGAAGGTATCCTAACATTTAAGTGCTAAGAGGATCGATCAAATAGAGAGGGAGTCAAGTTATTACTTTATAAGTAATAACGTAAAATTCATGATATGGCAGGAAATAACAGGACTCAAACATAGAGTTAGAGATAAACAACCTAACTGAGAGTAAAAGTAATTCCTCACCTGTTAACGGGAAGATGGCATAAACAGGATATGCGAGTGCAGGAATACGTCAGTGGTTGAAAGCATCTACCTCCAAAATTACCTACCTCATTTGTGAAATAAGTTACCAACTATCTGATGAATGAAAGAGGAAAGACAAGTCTAGGGAAATTCATCTGTCAAAGCAAAGGTTTGAAATAGCATTTATTTTCACATGGGAGTTGGAAATGACATGCAAGACCTAATAGGACTGCCAGGTTTTTTTTGAGAAATGACTAAAATGACAGGAGATACAGTGGACTATTTATTGTGCTCCTTACTGGAATTATTTCATTGTGGGAGCTAGAAGATTTTTTTTTTTAAAGCCAGAAGATTTTATCTCTGCAGCAGTAGAAATGCCACTTAAATGTATAATTCAGTTGTAAATGAGATACTGATGAAACTATTTACTACACTGTGTTGTGTGTTAACATTTTCTTTCCTATTAGCCAAAATATAAAGTATAAGGTTGGCTTCCGATTTTAATTAATTAGTAAGTTCTTTTCTAAATTTAAATTTTAGGTAGTTAACATACTATGCAATATTAGTTTCTGGAGTACAATTCAGTGATTCATCACTTAACTTACAACATCCAGTGCTCATCATAACAAGTGCCTTCCTTAATAGCCATCACCCATTTAGCCAGTCTCCCACCCACCTGACTCCAGAAGCCCTCAGTTTGTTCTCTGTTGTTGAGTCTCTTGGCTTGTTTCCCTCCGTCCTTTTTTCCTTTCCCCCTTCCCATATGTTCATCTCTTTTCGTTCTTAAATTCCACATATGAGTGAGATAATAGAGGATTTGTCTTTCTCTGACTTATTTCACTTAGCATAATACACTCTACTTCCATCCACCTTGTTGCAAGTGGCAAGATTTCATTTTTTTTTGATGGCTGAGTAGTATTCCATTGCATATATACACACCACATCTTTATCCACTCATCAGTTGATGGACATTTGGGCTCTCTCCATAGTTTGGCTATTGTTGATAAATATCGGGGTGCATGTCCCCCTTTGAATCCGTACATTAGTATCCTTGGGGGAAATACCTAGTACTGCAGTTGCTGGATGGTGGGGTAGTTCTATTTTAAACTTCTTGAGGAGCCTCCATACTGTTCTCCAGAGTGGCTGTACCAGTTGGCATTCCCACCAACAGTGTTAAGAGGGTTCCCCTTTGGCCACATCCTTGCCAACACCTGTTGTTTCTTGTGGTGCTAATTTTAGCTATTCTGAACAGGTATGAGGTGGTATCTCATTGTGGTTTTGATTTGTATTTCCCTGAGGATGAGTGATGTTGAGCATCTTCATGTGTCTGTTGGCCATCTGGATGTCTTCTTTGGAAAAGGTGTCTATTCATGTCTTCTGCCCATTTCTTAACTTGGTTATTTGTTTTTTGGGTGTTAAGTTTGATAAGGTCTTTGTAGATTTTGGTTATTAATCCTTTATTCGATATGTTTTTTGCAAATACGTTCTCCCATTCATAGGCTCCCTTTTAGTTTTGTTGGTTGTTTCCTTTGCTCTGCAGAAGCTTTTTATCTTGATGAAGTCCCAATAGTTCATTTTTGCTTTTGTTTCCCTTGCCTTTGGAGATGTGTCTAGCAAGAAGTTGCTGTGGCCAAGGTTGAGGAGGTTTCGGCCTGTGTTCTCCTCTAGGATTTTGATGATGCCTGTCTCACCATTAAGTCTTTCATCCACTTTGAGTTTATGTTTGTATATGGGGTAAGAAAATGGTCCAGTTTCATTCTTCTACATGTAGCTGTCCAATTTTCGCAACACCATTTCTTAAAGAGACTTGTCTTTTTTCCATTGGGTATTGTTTCCTGCTTTGTTGAAGATTAATTGACCATAGGGTTGAGTGTCCATCTCTGGGGTCTCTACTCTGTCCCATTGATCTCTTTGTCTGCTTTGTGCCAGTACCATGCTGTCTTGATGATTACAGCCTTGTAATATAGCTTGAAGTCAGGCATTTTGATGTCATCAACTTTGGTTTTCTTTTTCAACATTCCTCTGGCTATTCAGGGCCTTTTCTCGTTCCATACAAATTTTAGGATTGTTTGTTCCAGCTCTCTGAGAAATGTAGATGGTATTTTGATAGAGATTGTACTGAATGTGTAGATTGCTCTGGGTAGCAGAGATATTTTAACAGTATTTATTCTTCCAGTCCATGAGCCTGGAGTGTTTTTCCATTTCTTGGTGTCTTCCTCAATTTCTTTCATAAGTGTTCTGTAGTTTCTAGAATACAGATCCTTTACCTCTTTGGTTAAGTTTATTCCTAGTTATCTTATGGTTTTGATGCCATTGTAAATGGGATCAATTCTTAATTTTTGTTTTTTCTGTCTCATTGTTAGTATAGAGAAGTGCAACTGATTTCTCTGCATTAATTTTATATCCTGCCAAATTGCTGGATTCCTGTATGACTTTTAGCATTTTTGGGGTGGAGTCTTTTGGGTTTTCCACATAAAGTATCATGTCATCTGCGAAGAGAGAGTTTGACTTCTTCGCCAATTTGAGTGGCTTTTATTTCTTTTTGTTGTCTGATTGCTAAGGCTAGGACTTCTAGTACTATGTTAAACAACAGTGGGGAAAGTGGTGTTCCTGACCTTAGGAGAAAAGCTCTCAGTTTTTCCACATTGAGAATGATAGTCACTGTGGGCTTTTCATATATGGCTTTTATGATATTGAGGTATGTTCCTTCTATTCCTACACTGTGGAAAGTTTTAATCAAGAAAGGATGATGTACTTTGTCAGATGCTTTTTTTGCGTCCATTGAGAGGATCATATGGTTCTTGTCCTTTCTTTTATTAATATAGTATATCACATTGATTTGCAGATGTCGAACCACTCTTGCAGACTGGGAAAAAATCCCACTTGGTCGTGGTGAATAATCCTTTTAATGTACTGTTGGATCCTACTGGTTAATATCTTGATGAGAATTTTGGCATCCATGTTCATCAGAGATACTGGTCTGTAATTCTCCTTTTTGGTGGGGTCTTTGGTTTTGGGATCAAGGTAATGTTGGCCTTATAGAACGAGTTTTGAAGTTTTCCTTCCATTTCTTTTTGTTGAAACAGCTTCAGAAGACTAGGTATTAGTTCTTCTTAAATGTTTTGGTAGAATTCCCCTGGGAAGACCTCTGGCCCTGGACACTCTCTGGGAGATTTTTTTTTTAATTAACATATAATGTATTATTTGTTTCAGGGATACAGGTCTGTGATTCATCAGTCTTACACAATTCACAGCGCTCACCATAGTACATACCCTCCCCAGTGTCCATCACCCAGCTACCCCATCCCTCCCACCCTCCTCCCCTCCAGCAACCCTCAGATTGTTTCCTGAGATTGAGTCTCTTATGGTTTGTCTCCCTCTCTGGTTTTGTCTTGGTTCATTTTTCCCTACCTTCCCCTATGAGCCTCTGTCTTGTTTCTCAAATCCTGATATCAGTGAGATCATATGATAATTGTCTTTCTCTGATTGACTTATTTCGCTTAGCATAATGCCCTCTAGTTCCATCCACGTTATTTCAAATGGTAAGATTTCATTTTTTTGATCACTAATACTGTGTTGTATATATATAGCATATCTTCTTTATCCATTCATCTGTCTATGGACATCTAGGCTCTTTCCATAGTTTGGCTGTCGTGGACATTGCTGCTGTAAACATCGGGGTGTACGTGCCCCTTCGGATCACTACATTTGTATCTTTGGGGTAAATACCCAGTAGTGCAATTGCTGGGTTGTAGGGTAGCTCTATTTTCAACTTTTTCAGGAACTTCCATACTGTTTTCCAGAGGGCTGCACCAGCTTGCTTCCCACCAACAGTGTAGGAGGGTTCCCCTTTTTCTGCATACTCGCCAACATCTCTCATTTCTTGACTTGTTAATTTTAACCATTCTGACTGGTGTGAGGTGGTATCTTATTGACGTTTTGATTTGTATTTCCCTGATGCTGAGGGTGTTGAGCACTTTTTCATGTGTCTGTTGGCCATTTGGATGTCTTTGCAGAAATGTCTGTTCATGTCTTCTGCCCATTTCTTGATTAGATTAGTTGTTCTTTAGGTGTTGAGTTTGGTAAGTTCTTTACAGATTTTGGATACTAGCCCTTTATCTGATATGTCATTTGCAAGTATCTTCTCCCATTCTGTCAGTTGTCTTTTGGTTTTGTTGACTGTTTGCTGTGCAAAAGCTTTTTATCTTGATGAAGTCCCAATAGTTCATTTTTGCCCTTGCTTCCTTGCCTTTGGTGATGTGTCTAGGAAGAAATTGCTGTGGCTGAGGTCGAAGAGGTTGCTGCCTGTGTTCTCCTCAAGGAATTTGATAGATTCCTGTCTCACATTGAGGTCTTTTATCCATTTTGAGTCTGTTTTTGTGTGTGCTCTAAGGAAATGGTCCAGTTTCATTCTTCTGCAAGTGGCTGTCCAGTTTTCCCAACACCATTTGTTTAAGAGACTGTCTTTTTTCCATTGGACATTCTTCCCTGCTTTGTCGAAGATGAGTTGACCATAGAGGTGAGGGTCCATTTCTGGGCTCTCTATTCTGTTCCATTGATCTCTCTGTTTTTGTGCCAGTACCATACTGTCTTGATGATGACAGCTTTGTAATAGAGCTTGAAGTCCAGAATTGTGATGCCAACAGCTTTGCTTTTCCTTTTCAACATTCCTCTGTCTATTTGGGGTCTCTTCTGGTTCCATACAAATTTTAGGATTATTTGTTCCATTTCTTGAAAGAAGTTGATATTTTGATGAGAATTGCATTAAAATGTGTAGATTGCTCTCGGTAGCATAGACATTTTCACAATATTTGTTCTCCCAATCCATGAGCATGAAACGTTTTCCCATTTCTTTGTGTCTTCCTCAGTTTCTTTCATGAGTATTCTGTAGTTTTTTGAGTATAGATTCTTTGCCTCTTCGGTTAGGATTTATTCATTCCTAGGTATCTTATGGCTTTGGGTGCAGTTGTAAATGGGATCAACTCCTTAATTGCTCTTTCTTCTGTCTTGTTGGTATATAGAAATGCAACTGATTTCTGTGCATTGATTTTATATCCTGCCACTTTACTGAATTCCTATATGAGTTCTAGCAGTTTTGGGGTGGAGTCTTTTGGGTTTTCCACATAAAGTATCATATCATCTGCAAAGATTGAGAGTTTGACTTCTTTGCCGATTTGGATGCCTTTTAGTTCTTTTAGTTGTCTGATTGCTCAGGCTAGGCCTTCTAGTACTATGTTGAATAGCAGTGGTGATAGTGGACATCCCTGCCATGTTCCTGACCTTAGGGGAAAAGCTCTCAGTTTTTCCCCATTGAGTAGGATGTTTGCAGTGGGTTTTTCATAGATGGCTTTTATGATATTGAAGTATGTGCCCTCTATCCCTACACTGTGAAGAGCTTTAATCAAGAAAGGATGCTGTACTTTGTCAAATGCTTTTTCTGCATCTATTGAGAGGATCATATGGTTCTTGTTCTTTTATTAATGTATTGTATCACATTGATTCATTTGCAGATGTTGAACCAACCTTGCAGCCCAGGAATAAATCCCACTTGGTCGTGGTGAATAATTCTTTTAAAGTACTGTTGGAACCTATTGGCTAGTATTTTGGTGACAATTTTTGCATCCATGTTCATCAGGGATATTGGTCTGCAATTCTCCTTTGTGATGGGGTTTTGGCTGGTTTGGGGATCAAGGTAATGCTCACCTCATAAAATGAGTTTGGAAGTTTTCCTTCCATTTCTATTTTTTGGAACAGTTTCAGAAGAATAGGCATTAATTCTTCTTTAAATGTTCGGTAGAATTCCCCTGGGAAGCCATCTGGCCCTGGGCTCTTGTTTCTTGGGAGATTTTTGATTACTGCTTCAATTTCCTTAGTGGTTATGGGTCTGTTCAGGTTATCTATTTCTTCCTGGTTCACTTTTTGGTAGTTTATATTTCTCTAGGAATACATCCATTTCTTCCAGATTATCTAATTTGTTGGCATATAGTTGCTCGTAATATGTTCTTATAATTGTCTGTATTTCTTTGGTGTTGGTTGTGATCTCTCCTCTTTCATTAATGATTTTATTTAGGTCTTTTTTCTTTTTGATAAGTCTGGCCAGGGTTAATCAATCTTACTAATTCTTTCAAAGAACCAGCTCCTAGTTTTGTTGATCTGTTCTACTGTTCTTTTGATTTCTATTTCATTGATTTCTGCTCTGATCTTTGTTATGTCTCTTCTGCTGGGTGTAGGCTTTATTTCCTATTCTTTCTCCAGCTCCTTTAGGTGTAGGGTTAGGTTGTTGTATTTGAGATCTGCCTTGTTTCTTGAGAAAGGCTTTTATTGCTCTCTGCTTTCTTCTTAAGACCGCCTTTGCTGTATCCCATAGATTTTGAACAGTTGTGTTTTCATTTTCATTGGTTTCCATGAATTTTTTAAATTCTTCTTTAATTTCCTGGTTGACCCATTCATTCTTTAGTAGGATCCTCTTTAGCCTCCATGTATTTGAGTTCTTTCCAACTTTCCTCTTATGATTGAGTTCTAGTTTCAAACCACTGTGGTCTGAAAATATGCAGGGAATGATCCCAATCTTTTGGTACCTGTTGAGACCTGATTTGTGACCTAGGATGTGATCTATTTTGGCGAATGTTCCATGTACACTACAGAAGGATGTGTATTCTGTTGCTTTGGGCTGGAATGTTCTGAATATATCTGTGAAGTCCATCTGGTCCAATGTGTCATTTAAAGTCTTTATTTCCTTGTTGATCTTTTGCTTAGATGATCTGTCCATTTGAGTGAGGGGGGTATTAAAATCCCCTACTATTTTGTACTGTTGTTGATGTATTTCTTTGATTTTGTTATTAATTGGCTTATATAAGTGGCTGCTCCCATGTTAGGGGCATAGATATTTACATGATTGTTAAGATCTTCTTGTTGGATAGACCCTTTAAAGTAGGATATAGTGTACTTCTTCATCTCTTATTACAGTCTTTGGTTTAAAATCTAATTTGTCTGATACAAGGATTGCCACTCCAGCTTTCTTTTGACGTCCATTAGCATGGTAAATGTTTTTCTACCCCCTCACTTTCAATCTGGAGGTGTCTTTGCATCTAAAATGAGTCTCTTGCAGATAGCATATCAGTGGGTCTTGTTTTTTAATCCAGTCTGATACCCTGTGTCTTTTGATTGGGGCATTGAGCCCATTTACATTCAGGGTAACTATTGAAAGATATGAATTTAGTGCCATTGTATTGCCTGTAAGGTGACTGTACTGTATACTGTTTCTTTTCCTTTCTGGTCTATGTTACTTGTAGGCTCTTTCTTTGCTTAGAGGACCCCTTTCAATATTTCTTGTAGGGCTGGTTTTGTGTTTGCAAATTCTCTTAGTTTTTGTTTGTCCTGGAAGCTTTCTGTTTCTCCTATTTTCACTGACAGCCTACCTGGATACAGTATTCTTGGCTGCATATTTTTCTCGTTAGTACCCTGAATATATCATGACAGTCCTTCCCGGCCTGCCAGGTCTCTGTGGATAGGTCTGTTGCCAAACTAATGTTTCCACTGTTGTAGGTTACAGCCCTCTTGTCCGGAGCTGCTCTCAGGATTTTCTCTTTGCCTCTGAAACTTGTGAGTTTTATCTTAGATTTTGGGGTGTTGACCTATTTTTATTGATTTTGAGGGGGGTTCTCTGTGCCTCCTGGATTTTGATGCCTGTTTCCTTCCCCAAATTAGGGAAGTTCTCTGCTATAATTTGCTCCAGTATACCTTCTGCCCCTCTCCCTCTTTCTTCTTCTGGGATCCCAATTATTCTAATGTTGTTTCGCTTTATGGTATCACTTATCTCTCGAATTCTCCCCTCGCGATCCAGTAGTTGTTTATCTCTCTTTTTCTCAGCTTCTTTATTCTCCATCATTTGGTCTTCTGTATCACTAATTCTCTCTTCTGCCTCATTTATTCTAGCAGTTAGAGTCTCCATTTTTTATTGCACCTCGTAGTAGCCTTTTTGATTTCGACTTGGTTAGATTTTACTTCTTTTATTTCTCCAGAAAAGGATTCTTTAGTACCTTCTATGCTTTTTTCAAGCCCAGCTAGTGTCTTTATAATCGTCATTCTGAACTCTAGTTCCGACATCTTACTAATGTGTGTATTGATTAGGTCCCTGGCAGTTGGTACTAGCTCTTGTTCTTTTTTTGAGGTGGTTTTGTCCATTTTATCATTTTGTCCAGAGGAGGATAGATGAATGAGAGAATAAAATGCTAACAGGGTAACAATGACCCCAGAAAAATATAGACTAAACAAATCAGAAGAGATCGAAACCAGGGGGAAAAGAAAGGGAAATAAAATATATATATATAAAATATATATACACACACACATATGATCAGGCTGTTGATAGAACAGAGCCATACACTAGATTTTGGGTGTATTTTGGTCTGTTAGAGGAAATTGCCTCCCAAAATTTTAAAGAATGAAAAATGTGTGTATACACACACACACACACACACACACACACAAATAAGGTAAATACAATGAAGGGATGGAATATGGATGTAAAGATGAAAATTAAAAAAGATTTTTAAAAAGGAATTGATAAGAAGTTGGTTGAAAAAAGAATGAAAACAAAAAGAGAATGTGATCAGGCAGGAAACTAGGACATCATACACCAGATTTAGGGTATATTTTGTTCTGTTAGAAGAAACTATATCCCAAAGTTGTAAAGAAAAACTTAAAATATATATGAAAAATAAGTTTATATAAAGGATAAAATATGACTGAAAATGAAAACTGAAGAAGATTTTTAAAAAGGAATTGATAAGATGTTGGTTGAAAAAGGGAAGAAAAATTCAACTAAAAATACAGAAAAAAAAAGAAAATTAAAAAAAATTAACTTTGAAAGACTAAAGAATCATGGGGAAAAAGTCATGAATTCTATGTGCTGTATTCCCCTAGCTCTGGGGTTTTGCCATTCGCATTGATCGATAAACTTGGTCTTGGCTGGATATTCTTGCTGATCTTCTGGGGAGGGGCCTGTTGCAGAGATTCTCAAATATCTTTCCCCGAGGCGGAATTGCACTGCCCTTGCCAGGGGCAAGGCTAAGTAATCTGCTCGGGTTTGTTCCCAGTAGCTTTTGTTCCTTGCAAGCTTTCCGTACAGCTTTGGAGGACGAGAGTGAAAATGGCAGCCTCCCTATCTCTGGTCCTGGAGGAGCTGAGAACTCGGGGCCCCACTCCTCAGTGCGCCCTCAGAGAAAAGCAGTCAATCACTCCCGTCTCCCTGATCTTCAGCCACACTCCATGCTCACCTGGCTTGTGACCAAGCATTTCTGTCTCTGGCACATGACCCTGTTTGGAGTCTCCAGACCCAGCAGATTCCTGTACCGGGCTCCTGCGCCACTCCTCCCAGGGGAAGAAGGGGAGTTTCCCCGGATCTGCCGCTTGTTGGGTCCCTGCTCAAAGAGCAGTGGCCCAGCTGTGCCGTGGATCACAGTTTATGGCAACCCTGAGCTGAGAGCCCACTCCTCAGCTCTGTCTTTGCTGCTGGCTTACCCGCTCCGATACCTGGGAGGTCTGCTGCACTCAGGCACCCCTGGTCTTTCTGTGACTCCAAGGGTACTGAGACCACACTGTCCCAGCGAGTGTTCCACCCCCCACCCCCGACTGGAGCAATGTCCCTCAGTGGAGCAGACTTCTAAAAGTTCCGATTTTGTGCTCTGTTGCTGTATCACTTGCTGGTAGCGGCCGACGGAGGCCCCCTCCCCCTGTGGTCTTCCCATATGTCACCTTGGATTCACTTCTCCACACATACTACCTTCCAGAAAGTAGTCGCTCTTCTGTTCATAGAATTGCTATTCTTCTCTTCGATCTCCTGTTGAGTTTGTAGGTGTTCTGAATGGTTTGATCCCTATCCAGCTTTAGGTCTCCTACTCCTACCCCCTCTTGCTCCTCCCCCCCGGGAGATTTTTGATTACTGCTTCAATTTCCTTGCTGGTTATGGGTCTGTTCAGGTTTTCTGTGTCTTCCTGTTTCACTTTTTGGTAGTTTATACCTTTCTAGGAATGCATCCATTTCTTCCAGATTACCTAATCTGTTGGCATATAGTTGTTCATAATATGTTCTTATAATTGTATTTCGTTGGTGTTTGTTGTGATTTCTCCTCTTTCACTCATGATTTTATTAATTTGAGTCGTTTCTCTTTTCTTTTTGATAAGTCTGGCTACGGGTTTGTTGATCTTATTAATTCCTTGTGAGAACCAGCTCCTGGTTCTGTTGATCTGTTCTGCTGTTCTTTTGGTTTCTGTTTCATTGATTTCTGTTCTGTTTATTAATTCTCATCTCCGGTTTGGTTTAGGTTTTATTTGCTGTTCTTTCTCTAGCTCCTTTAGGTGTAAGGTTAGCTTGTGTATCTGAGACTTTTCTTCTTTCTTGTGAAATGTTTGTATTGCTATGTACCTTCCCTCTTTGCTGCATCGCAAAGGTTTTGAACAGTTGTGTTTTCATTGTTTCCATGAAATTTTTTTTAATTCTTCCTTAATTTCCTGGTTGACCCATTCATTCTTTAGTAGGATGTTATTTAACCTCCAAGTATTTGACTTCCTTCCAAATTTCCTCTTGTGATTGAGTTCAACTTTCAAAGCACTGTAGTCTGAAAATACGCAGGGAATAATCCCAGTCTTTTGGTACTGGTTGATACCTGATTTGTGACCCAGTATGTGATCTGTTCTGGAGAATGTTCCATGCGCACTCAAGAAGAATGTGTATTATGTTGCTTTAGGGTGGAATGCTCTGTATCTGTGAAGTCCATCTGGTCCAGTGTGTCATTCAAAGCCCTCGTTTCGTTGTTTCCTTGATCTTTTGCTTAGATCATCTGTCCATTGCTGTGAGTGGGCTGTAAAAGTCCCCTACGATTAACATGTTATTACAAATGTGTTTCTTTAATTTTATTATTAATTGGTTTATATAATTGCTCTCAAGTTAGAAGCATATGTATTTATAATTGTTAGATCTTGTTGGATAGACCCTTTAAGTATGATATAGCGTCCCTCTTCATCCCTTACTACAGTCTCTGGTTTAAAATCCAATTTGTGTTATAGAAGGATTGCTACACCAGCTTTCTTTTGATGGCCAGTAGCATGAGAAATGGTTCTCCACCCCCTCACAGTCTGCAGGTGTGGTGTCATTGGGTCTAAAATGAGTCTTTCATAGGCAGCATATAGATGAGTGGTTTTTTTTTTAATCCATTCTGATACCCTATGTCTTTTGATTAATGCATTTAGTCCATTTACATTAGAGTGATTATTGAGAGAGATGAATTTAGACCCATTGTGTGACCTGTAGAGTTGGTGTTTCTGTTGATAATCTGTGTTCCTTTCTAGTCTTTGTTGCTTTCGGTCTTTTTGTCTCCAGAGAATTTCTTGCAGGGCTGGGTTACTGGTCACGGACTCTTTTAGTTTTTGTCTGTCTGGAAAACTATCACTCCTCCTATTCTGAATGACAGCCTTGCTGAATAAGGAATTCTTGGATGAATATTTTTCCCGTTCAGCATGTTGAATATATCCTTCCAGTCCATTCTGGCCTGCCAGTTCTCTGGACAGATCTGCTGTGAACCTGATCTGTCTTCCCTTGTAGGCTAAGGACCTATTTTCTCTTGCTGATTTCAGGATTCTTTTCTTGTCTGCATATTTTGTGAATTTAACTATGATAGGCTTTGATGATGGACGGGTTTTGAATTTAATGGGAGTTCTCTGTGCTTCTTGGATTTTGATGTCTGTGTTCTTCCCCAGATTAGGGAAGTTTTCAGCTATAGTTTGTTCAGATAAGCCTTCTGCCCCTTTATCTTTCTCTTCATCTTCCAGGACTACTATGATACAAATGTTATTACGTTTTAATAGGTCACTGAGTTCCCTAAGTCTGCCTTCATGGTCCATTACCTTTCTTTCCCTCTTCTTTTCAGCTTCATTATTTTCCATAATGATATCTTCTATATCACTGATTGCTCCTCTGGTTTATCCATCCTCATTTTTATGGCCTGCATTTGTGTTTGCAACTCGGTTATAGCATTTTTAATTTTGGCCTGACCAGATTTTAGTTCTCTTGTCTCTGCAGTAAGGGATTCTCTGTTGTCTTCTATGCTTTCTTCAAGCCCAGCTAGTATCCTTATAATCATTGTTTTAAATTCTAGTTCAGACATCTTACTTATATCTATATTGATTAAATCCCTAGCTGTGAGTTCTACCTCGTGTTCTTCCTTTTGGGGTCATTGTCATTTTATCCAGAAAAAAATGAAGAAAGAGAAAAAAGAAGAAAAAAAACACAAAGCAAAAAACAAAGAAAAAGAAAAAATAGGAAAACAAAAACAAAAAAGCAAGGAAAAAAAAACTAGATCCTTGGGTGTGTTTTGTTCTGCTTGTTAAAAGAATCTAGAACCCAAAATAAAAAAATGAAATGAAAGTATGCAAAAAAATTATATGTATTTAAAATATATAAATAAGAATAATAAAAAATAAAAGGACTTGGAAAATATAAAAAAATAAAGAATGTAGAAAGGAAGCTCAATTCTATTTCCCTAGAGTTGAAGCTTTGCAGCACTCTATGTAATCAATAAATTTGGTGGGACCTAGTTGTCTGTGCCATCTTCTGGGGGAGGGGCCTGCTGCACTGATTCTCAGGCTGTCTTGTTTCAGTGGAAATGCCTCTCCAGGATGCAGTGTGGGCAGGGCTGCTGTACCAGCTTCCAGGCTCCAGCCTCCATTTTGTGTCCCTCCTTTGCTCCCTGAAGGCTTTCAGCACTGATGGGACAGATGAAGATGGCTGCTTCCTGCTCTCTAGCCTGGGAGCTAAAAGTTCAGCCCCCCAGCTCTTCAGCGAACCCTCCCAGAAGAGAAATCAATTGGCCTATTTGTGACCTTGGTTTCCATCTGATCGCTGCGTTCACACTGCCCATGGCCGAGCCTTTTTATCTGAGGCGTGTGACCGAGTTTTGAAAAGTCCAAATTTCAGGTACTCCCATGCCGTGGACCCACACTGTTCCTGGGGGAAGGGGTGTGTGAAAAATTATGAAAGGTTGGATTTGAAAGGTTTTCCTATTATAGTATTAATTTGAAAGATACATTTGCTTTGGTTTTATACTTCCTTCATATCTAATTGCCTGTGCTTTCCAATTAGTGTGTTGCTAGAAAGTAAGAGGCAAGAAAGCAAGATGATTTTGGTTATGTTAACTTGTAAACTTTTATCTCCTTAGTACCTGGAATAGCCTGGCCCATAACTGGTGTTGGGATTCAAGGCAGCTTACTTAATAACATCATTTTTCCAGATTGCAGTTCTGAAAGGGAAGGAAAGACGGGTGAATGGGTATAGATATCAGTCATTTTTATTGGCAGATTTGTTGGAGAACATGGTTTTGGTATGGAGAAAACAAATGTTGCACCCCAGAACTAAGCAGCTGTGTCCAAATAGCCTGGAGAGGGCTGGGAAATCTTAATGGTTAGCAGTGCTCTAAAAATATCAAGGTGATACTGCGGATGAGGAAGGGCTTCTTCCTAGTGACTCTTTAAGGGATTTGGAGGGAGGGGCTAAGCTGTGTAATCATCCATCCTGAAGTCACCAAAGTCACCATCCTAAAGTCACTCTTCCTGCTTGGATGGGAAGTTGTTCAATACAGTGTTGTGTGAATAAATAGCTTGGAACCATTCATTCTAAAGTTTGCTTGTATGGCTATGTTATTAAATATACATTTAATTTCTCTTTCAGGTGACAGTTTCTATTGACTACACACTAGAGCCCATTTTGAAATGTTTGCTTTGACTGCTTTCTTGTAGTGTGAGTCCTTTTTAGTCCTCAGCACAGTCTCTGTGCCACTAGTTAAATTATTGCTGATTCATCTGTGTGTTACACTTACACACAAATCTTCTCTAAATCCATCTCTTGTGATAGTTGAGGAAGAGTTCACTTGGTTCTAAGATTACCGGTCACAGTTGGTTCCCCTGAAGATTTTGTAGGCATTCTTCATGATCACATTTTATTCACCGAATATCATCTCATATCTCACTTGAGCATTTATAACGATCCTCCAATCATTCATCTTTGATTTACAGCCTCTTTGGGGGGCACTCTTATTTTGTATTGCTTTATATACGTTTATCCAAACTGTGTTTTCCACAAACTCACAAATTTATTTTTGTACGTTTTAGTACTTCTTTATTGAATTCATGAAATTATTTTTTGTCATATCATGTCCTTTGTAATCTTTAGCAGTAACATGAATTTTATAGGGCTTGTTTTTCACAGCTTTCAATGTTTTTTACTTAATCCTTTTCTCTTTTGCTCATTTTAAGCCTGTCAGCAACATTAATGAGTGACTTTTCAGCAGTGTCTCTTTTCCCTTCTTGTACCTCCCAATGTGGTCTCTTTTAAATGGCTTTTATTTTATTTTTGGAAGTTTTGGAGCTTTGCCAAGTCATTTTTCCTTCTTCCTTTGTAATTTCTTTCATCCTTATAATTCTGCTTTGACGTCCTCTCTTTAAGGTTTTTAATGATTTGTTATTTATCCATTACTAAAATTATTGGATGATTTTTAAATGCTTTGCTCCAAGGCAAAGGATTCTTTGAATATTAATACTCAGTTACTTTTGCACTCCTACCTCTTCCTTTTTATAATAGTTACTGTGCTATTTTTTTTCCCATGCATTTTCATTGAGTTGAATTCACCTTAAACCCCATGAATTCATGTTTGTAGTTTGCAGAGAAATACATGCAGGGTCATGCTATAGCAGCACCTCTTCCTGACTCAAAACCGGACATTTGGAAAGTTTGTGGAACCTAGGTGGCATTTTCCATAATCTAAGAAATACCAGCTACTGAGAAGCTGCTTTTTATTTATGGTTTTGATCCACTCATGACCTTCTTTGATGCCTACCACTTGGAAACATGGACAAAACACAGTGATACCTAGGTAAAGTCTTCCTTAACTCATAGGACTTTCCTGTTTTATATGTGTAGGGATTCCCTGGATATCCCTATATTTCCTTTGAAGAAAAATTCTAAAGGTAAAACATAACTTTACATTTCAATCTAAATTTGCCTCGAAGGCAAAACCTAACATAATCCCATGGCCGGTGCGATACTAGTTTCCCTAGATTTTCCTTCTGCTTGGATTCTCCCATATGTTCTGGATAACTCAGTTGGTAAACCATATTTACAGAATATGGTGTCCTGGATATTGGCTACCTTTCCCCAGTTATCAGATCCCTGTATTAATATATGGTTTCTCTTTCAGATCTGAATCAAAGCTCTGTCCTCTCCACTGAGAGGCTCATAGGGAAATAAGAGGATACAGTGCCCAGAATCCAGCTGTCACCTCTGCAGACATTTAAACAACTCTCCAGTTCCTCAGACCCCGCAGCTCACCCAAGAAGGCAAAAGATTTTGATTTCTTCATCACAGTACATGTATACAGTGGGCAGAGAGCAAAGCTTGGTAATCACCTTGGCACTGCCTGGCTCTGTGATGCTGAGGACATTCTCATTTCTGTGCATTACAGAAGAGATTCAGATTTCCAGGTATGGACCAATGTCCAGGGGAGGGGTGTTCTCACTATTCTGAAGGGCAAGTATCTCAAAGCTCAGGGAAGAGGCAGGTGTCAGAGGGGTATAGAGCCATACGGCCTAGTCCAAGTGCCCTAAAAGAAAAAATACTGGAATAAGGGCTGAGGGCACAGTTGGAGCAGGTATCCACCCACTTTCTGGCCTTGTAGCCATGGAGGAGGACAGCAAGGGGCCAGAGGTAAAACTGTGGGCTCTCATCAGCTTTGGAGATGAATGTCAGTTTTCTTCCTCTGCAGAGTTTGTAAGCTTTGGAAGATGCTAGTTGAGCATTCTGCACTATGGAGACATGTACCTGACACCTTACAGGGTATGTATGTATGGACTCTATTTGGGAAAGTGCTTGAGGGTATCTGCTTTATATGGATGGCAGTTCTTACACAGAACCCATCCTCGCCTTCTCAAAGGGTATATATATGGTGGCTCAGTGGAGCTTTGACATTGTTCAGGAGCCCTGAACATTAATCATTCCACTCTGATTCAACTTGAAGGCAGCTGATTTTAGTCCTTTGATCATCAGAATGTTTGGCTGTTGCAGGTAAGGCTTCTCTTCTGGCGACACATGGGATCAGGGTTCCTGTCATTGAGTGTGGGATGCTACTGAGCTGAGGCATAAATGGTTCTGAAATCATTCCAGCTTTAATTAAGGAAGTTGGGAAGAAGTGCCTCCATCTGACTAAACTGTAGTTGCATGTTACATACTTGAGGAAACTCCCAGTCACCAAAACTCCCCCAATTCCTGACAAATCTGGAACTACACAACTCTAAAATTTCAAAGTCCTGGATCTTTGAGGAAAGTGACTACTCTTCACTACTCTTAACAGAACGTTGGCTTGGACGCTGTTCCTGCCTTCAGTGACAGGTGGTGACCTTGTCCAGCTGAAGGCTCTGCATTTCTTGGAAATGGTAAACATTTCCTTAAGTGTCAGATAAGGGGCTCATGATGGCCCTCTCTGAAGTTGATGGATTCCAGAACCTAAAACTCCTTCTCAGATGAATTTCTACAGGCAGTAGTAGTAGCATCTTCAGAAGCTTTAGAAACTCAGAACGAGAGTGAATGGTCTCACAAACCAAGTATAGTCTCAACTAGAAAGGATGGATTTACTGCAGCCGTTGGAGCCAAATACTCCTCCCACAGCTGAAGACTTCCCCTCTACCCCTCACATCTTCTTTGTGTGCCTAAAATGCCCGGACCCCAAACCCCCAGGTTCCTGGAAGTCCATGCCCCATGTCAGGAGAGAGGGTACCAAGGCTCTTCTGCAGAAAGTTCTCCACTCTCTAGTTCCCTTCAGTCCCAGCCCGAACCCACCCATCGAAGGGTGGAAGTGAAGACACAATATGACTCAGTTCCGCTTCTCACCACCCTCGCTTACACACCCTGCATCCTTTTTTATCCTTTCCCTTCCTGCCCAATGGTTATCCCTCTGGGGTTCCTATTTTTCACAGGCATTTGAAACCATGAGAAGACCTAACTCATCATACACTGTGGTCAGGGAACAGGCTTTTGAGCCAGATAAATATGAGCCAGTAGTTCAACCAATTGCTTTCTGGGTTTTGTCAGGTCACGTGAATCCTGTATAAGTTGGTTTCCTAAAAGGAAAAGTGAGGATGATAATGGCAAACCTGTAGGGTCTTCTGAATAAATGGCAAGACTATAAGTGAATACCTGTCACCCAATATGTCATCAATATTGATCAGTGTCATCAATTTGGATCAATATTGGCAGATAGCTTCTTAGCCCATCTATGAGTTATCCGTAGACTTTGTACAGAGCAGGGCTGGAAGATGTAACTAAGTTCAAGAGAATCCTTAGGCTTACAGTCTTGGAATGGACACCTCTGCTGGATTGGGAGTTCTGGGTTAGGGAGGAAATTGCTAATGGAGGCGAGAAACCACATTCTGTGGATCTGTTGGAAAGGGAATCCTACAGGGTAGTGGCCTCTGGCACTTGGTGTAGTAGGTAACTGACTCTCTGAAACAAAGTCTTGATTTATAGCAATTGCTGATTTCCTTGTATACTGTGGCAGAATTCAAGCTAACAGGGGCTTACCATCCAGTTTACAAAACTCCTGAATATTTTATAAGCAACTCTTGGGAGCTAGTACGTGCCAAGTCAAACATAACTACCAGAGGCATTGAAGGGACTGTATTTAAAAAATTAGTAACTCTCCTTTGTTGCCCCAGGGTAGGAGTACAGTGGTGGAACTGTGAAAGGACAATCTCACTGGGATCCTCCGGCTTACCTTTTAAGGAAGCCAATTAGGGTAGCTCCTTCTGCCTCTGACTCAGTGACCTCTTGAGTGGACCCAGCTTTTTATAGTTGGGAGATCAACCCACTCCCTTATGAAAGCAGCCCCGTCACAGTGGTTCCATTTGCTTGAGAAGGGCTGAACTACAAAGCTCTTGTGTGCTGCTCAAGATCTCAGTGATGGTGAATGAAGTTCCATGATTCTACACAGTCAGGACCCAAGGGAAAACCCTGGTTGTGAATGACTTTCTTGCTGCAGTATTAGCATCATTCCTCTTTAGAGTTAGGTGGATCCAGCAGTGATTCAGTCTTGATGGCGTTCTGGGATACTGCCAAGGCAGAAGCCTCAAGGCAGATATCCAAAGTTGAAGTGGTCCAGCCTCTTCAACCCTTACGCATTTCTGTAAGAAGATATTTTATCCTCAGTCACTAGGTGTGGAGGATGTAGGCTTTTTTGGACATATTCTATGTTCCACAGCTTGATGACTGGAAATTTCCCTAATACATAATGAAGGTGCTTGGGGATGGGTGGATGGTAGTCCAAATCAGACCTCTATTTTAACCATAAGTGAACGCTGTGGTCAGTTTAAATTCAGAAAAGAGAGGTTCCTGGATGGCTGGTCAAAGGAAGAATGATCCAGCTATTTCTGTCCTTAGTTACAAGTTATTTCTCTCAACAGCAGGAGGAAAATATCCTAAACCCAGACAGTGCCATTACCTAATCTCAAACAAAGAAAAGATGGACTCCAGTCCCATGCCAGAGCAGAAAGGGAATTTTTATACACTCCAAACTCCAGGACCTTTGAAAAGGAGGAACTGTCAGAGGGAAATGTAACACAAGTCCCAAATATGAAAAGAGCTTACTGGGACACTTGACCACTTCAAAGCCTTTACAGTGCTGGCTTGGAAGCAGTTGCCTGGAAGTGAGGAGTTGAACGGACAGCTGACATTTCTTGGATAGTTGGCTTCTCTTTGCCTCCATTTACTGCATCTGTGAAGTAACAATTGTACGAGGACCTCACTCTCATTTAAGTCCAAAGCTGCTTATTCTGTGGGACTTCCCCAAGGATGACATTCAGCACCATTTTTTACTGTCACGTGTCTGACACATGCTCTATGGCACCTTTGACACAGTTCCCTCATAATAACATGAGTCATAACATGTTAGTTATTTTGAGGCTGATTTAGAACATTTAAATTTCACAGAATTTTGCCTGGTGTCCCTTAAAGCTCCAGTTAAGATTTATTTATTGATAAGCTTCCCAAGGCATCAAATAAAGGTCAGTTGCCTCAGAATTTTTATTTAGTAAAGTGTATGTAGGTTGATGAGAAATGTAATAAATAATTGATCTAGTAATCCAACAGATTGATCCAAGTGACTTGAATTATCTGGAATATGTGAGGGTGGTTGCTCTTGATCTTAATACAATAGATCTTTTTGAACTCTTAAGGTATTACTGTAGCAGTAATATTGCCACGGTGACTTTTATTTATTGAAAATAAGATAACTGCAAGAACAAAATTCACATCGGGCGCCTGGGTGGCTCAGATGGTTAAGCGTCTGCCTTCAGCTCAGGTCATGATCCCAGGGTCCTGGGATCGAGTCCTGCGTCGGGCTCCCTGTTCCTTGGGAGCCTGCTTCTCCCTCTGCCTCTCTCTCTCTCTGTCTTTCATGAATAAATAAATAAAATCTTTAAAAAAAAAAACAAAATTCACATCCACCTGATCTAACCAAGGAAATTTGCTTTTCATAGAAATAACAGCCACAAAGAACAGTATATCGATTTGTGTTTTTAAAACAATTTTACTAAAACCAGATTTAAAAGTTATAGTTTTATTGAGCTCTCTAGAGAATGTTCAAGCATTTATATTTACTTGTGTATAGAAAATGCTTTCTGGATGAAAAGTCATCACTGTGTAATAATAAATCCTTACTTAAATATTTCTGAATCTAAAAACAAAGCCCATAAACTTCCATGGTAAAACATTCAGGAGAATTTGCTCATGTTTATCCAGCCTTCCCTCTACAGCTATCCCAGACAGAACTGCACCATCATATGTACAGGGCAGCTCCACAGATTATGGGGATAGGAATCTCCAGTTATACTGTAGTAGGAAGGGGACTGTCTGCGCAAATGGACGGCAGAGAGTTCATCAGCCTGGCAGCAGCGCTAGGACAGCTCTGTAGATCCCAGGAAGACCTCTGACCTTAAGTCCATTCAGGTATTTCCTATAGAGGTTGACACTTAAATCAGTTTGCAAACCAAACCCAAGTCCACTGAATTGGAGGAGGGGAAAAGAAAACCTCACAGATTCTCAAAAGAGGGCCTGTCACTAGCTCAGAGGCAGGCTAGTCTACTAGGAGGCAAGAGCCCTGGATCCTGAGCCTGCACTCTGGAGGCCTTCATTGTTAAACTGCTGGGGTTGTAGCAGAGAAAGTAGTTCCATCCCTTTGGGTTTCAGTTAGAAGGGGAAAGTGTTGCTTCTGGTAGAAGGGTGAGCAAGAACAGTGCCACCAGAGCACTAAGGTCTGGCCCTGCATTGATCTATCTAAAACAAAGGGCTTTGTTAGATCGTAAATTACTGCTTTTTTTACATTCACTGAATCTCTCCGTATCCCCATACAATGTAAGGGGGCTCGAGTACAGTGATGAGCCAAGACAGGTGTTACCCTTGCTCCGCTAAGTTCACACAGCTCAGGGTAGCAGACAGTCAGGCTAGCCGTTGCAGGGAGGTGTCCTAAGTGCCCTCCTGGGAAAATGGGGAGGTTTGGCACCCACATTAGACTAAATGTTCAGGGAAGGTGATCATATCCTTCAAAGGGGATATGATATGTAAACAGATCTTAAAGAGTAAGGCAGTTCAAGAATGCCAAGTTGGGGGTGGGAGGGAGGTTCTAGTAAAAGGGCTAAAGCCAGCTGGCACGTGGCCCATGAACGAGGCAGACATAAGGCATATGATGATTTCAGTGCAACCAGGGATGAGTGAGTGAGTATGAGGTGGTGGATCTGGCCATGTCTGATGGGAACCTGAGCCCATATTAAGAATGTCTTTAGCTTATAAGCCACTCTATCACGTTTTTCAGGGTTCCACTCCACATCACAGTCCCTGGTGTGCTTGTCAAAAATGCGGACTCCTGGTGTCCATCCCAGACTGAAAGGAAGGACTGCTCGGGTGTCTTTCTCACTTCCACGTTCTCCAGGGGATTCTCAGCCTCTGAGGACTGTGATTGGTGTGAGTTAGGGTCCCCTAAGTTTGGTGCTGATGTTAGGCTACTGTCAAGTCTTCCTCACTATTGCACTATGGCTATTTTATGTTTTAAATGGTGCCCAAGATTGTATCATGGGATTATCAGCACTTTTAGTAGAGAATATAAGGTGACTTTTGTGTTTTTGTTATTTTTTATTTATTTTTAAAGATTTTATTTATTTATTTGACAGAGAGACAGCGAGAGAGGGAACACAAGCAGGGGGAGTGGGAGAGGGAGAAGCAGGCTTCCCGCAGAGCAGGGAGCCTGACGCGGGGCTCGATCCCAGGACCCTGGGACCAGGACCTGAGCTGAAGGCAGACGCTTAACGACTGAGCCACCCAGGCGCCCTGTTTTTGTTTTTTATACTGCTTCCTCTGTGTTAACAGTTCACTGTTCTTTACTGGATTATATTTCTACGGGAGATCCATCCATCCAAAAGACTATGAAAGACACACTTGTAAGACAACAGATGGGAAAACATGGGCTCAGGTGGCTGTGGAGAGCGGTTCACAGATATATCCCAAATCCTCTGAGCCGTTGTACTTCTGCCTACTTAGCTGCAGTTTGCCTTTACTGGCCCAGATATAAGTAATTAACAGCAGTGACTCAAGTGTGAAAACGACACTCATTAAAATACATTTTTGCCTCTCTACAGTCCTAGGAAGGAGTCAGGGCCATCAATCAGTTTGTGCATCACCCAGCATATAGGGGAGCCTGGCTGGGGCCCCAGCAGGCTGAGACCAGAGCCTTGGCCCTTGACCTCTGAACCATGTGGCTTCAGGAGCACCTGGTTCAACATTCTTTTGGCCTTAGTGCACAGCATTTGATGATGGTGATGGTGGCAGTGATGATAACAAGGATGCCAATGACAATTTTTTCTAAATCAAATGCTTGTATTTAAGATGTAGACTGAATGATTTCTCTTCAAAAATAATTTGTTCCTTTATATCTCTAGATCTCAGTGTACCTTAAGATATGTCCTAATTCTTTGAAACTTTTCAAAAACAAAGCACATCCTATTTATAGGAAAACCAATAATGAAGCTACATAATTTATTCTAGGAAGCCCCAATATTGTGGAAGCTTGTAGGGTTTTGCAGTCCTTAGGCATCAATCAGCTAAATCTGATGAAGAGACCTGAATTGTTTTTCTATTTCTTGGGAGCAAATGTACACACTCTAGATACCTGAGTATATATTTTAAGCATAAATGTTTCTATTTATTTGGAGTCACCATGATGCTCAGAGTCTGAGAGTTGTCAGATTACAAGTCCTCTTAAAAATAGCAGGAGGGGTGCCTGATGGCTCAGTTAAGCAACTGACTCCTGGTTTCAGCTCAGGTCATGAGATCAAGCCATGCCTTGGGCTCTGTGCTTAGCTTGGAGTCCACTTGGGACTCACTTTCCCCCTGCCCCTCCCCCCTGCTCACTCACTCTCAAATAAATAAATAAAATCTAATAGCAGGATAGAGCTCTTGCTTTAGCTTTTCTCCAGTGTTTCCCATAACAACCGAAGTCCACCAAATGGTGAGGCCTCTGGGAAAAAGAGATGAAGGTTGCTTTTGAGACCTTTAGAAGGATGAAGAATTAAAGGATATAATCTATTGGTGAAACAGACAACTAGATCAATGAAACACAATAGGGAGCGCAGAAGAACACACAAATACCGTCAACTGATACTTGACCAAGGGGCAAAAATAATACAATAAAAATATTTTCAACAATGAGGGGGCAGGTAACAACTGGAAATCCATATATAAAACAAAACTGAGTCTAGACACAGGCGTTATACTCCTAAAAAATTAACTCAAAAGCACACAACAGATCTAAACATATCAAACTCCTAAAACACAGGGGAAAAAAAATCTAGGTGACCTTGAGTTTGACAATGACTTTATAATATCAAAGGTAAGATCCATGAAAGAAGTAACTGATAAGCGAACTGGATTAAAATTAAAAATTTCTGCTTTGTGAAAAACACTGTCAAGAAAATGAGAAGACAAGCCACAAGCTGGAAGAAAATATTTGCAAAACACATGTGATAAAGGACTTATTCACAATATATAAAATATTTTAAAAATCAACAATAAGAAAATGACCAACTCCATTAAAAAATGGGCAAAAGATCTGAACAGCCACCTTACCAAAGAAGATACAGATAGAAAACAAGCATATGAAAATACGCTCAACATCATATGTCATCAGGGAAATGCATGATAAAAAAAAAAATGAGATACCCTATGTGCCATCAGATTGGGGAAAATCCAAAATACCGAGACCGCCAAATGCTGTTATGGATATAGAGCACCAGGAACTCTAATTCACTGCTGGTAGGAATGCAAACTGGTACAGCCACTTTGGAAGATAGTTGGGAAGTTTTTTACAAAATTAAACCCACTCTTACCATGTGATCCAGCAGTCATGCTTCTTGCTATTTATCCAAATGAGCTGGAATACATACGTCCACACAAAAACCTGCACGTGAACGTAGCAACTTTATTCATAATTGCCAAAACTTGGAACCAACCAAAATGTCCTTCCAGGGGTGATGAATAAATAAACCATGGTATATCCAAACACTAGAATATTATTCAGTGGTAAAAAGAAATGAGCTATCAAGCCCGTGAAAACACATGGAGGTGCCTTAAATGCCTAAGTAAAAGAAGCCAATCTGAAAAGTACATACTGTGTGATCCCAACTATACGACATTCTGGAAAAGGTGAAACTATGAAGGCAGTAAAACAATCGGGCAGGGATGAATAGGCAGAGCACAGCGGATTTTTAGAGCAGTGAAAATACTCTTAATGCTGGAACGGTGGATACCTGTCATTACACATTTCTGAAAACCAACAGAAGGTACAGCACCAAGAGTGAACAGTAATGTAAACTAAGGCTTGGGGTGATAATGTATCAGTGTAGGTTCATCCGTTGTAACAAATGTACCACTCTGGTGTGGGATACTGATAGTGGGGGAGGCCATTCTTTTGTGGGGACAGGAGGTATATAGGAACTGTATTTTCTGCTCAGTTTGTGATGAACCTAAAACAACTCTAAAAAGTATCATTAGAGAAAAAGAAGGGGCATCATGTGTTTTCCTTAATTGTATCTATATGATTTACCTAATTAGAAAAGATTTTGTTAGAAAGTCCTGCCTCAGTTAGGTTTATATTGACTGGCATCCAGATAGACCAGGGTGTGTCTTTTGATTTATGCCACTGATGAGGTTATCAACTGCTTAAAAAGATAAATCACCTTCACAAAAGGGTGATTGATCTAGAGTGAGAAAGAAACTCTGAGGTCCTTTGTGTGGTGGTTGCATCCTCAAAGAGTTGGCTTCATTAGCCTTTCCATCTATTTGGGTTTGGGTAAGTACTGGATAGAATTTTTACCAGGAAAGAAGACTCCTATATTTCAGGGAGGAAGTTATAATCAGAAAGTGATGGTTTATCTGACTGCAGGCACTTGGGGGCAGGTTTCCTTACCATGGACATAGAATTTCTCTCTGTTATCACTCAGATGTAATGGTCACAGGGAAACTTGCCTAACTCCACCATATATAGGTAGATTTTTGTGCATTTAGAACTTTGAGAGGACAGCATAAATAAATATAAAACAAATTCCATGAGTGACATAAAAGAATAGTGGTTCTATTTGAAAATGTCAAGGCAGAGGGCAAGGGAAACACTTTGGTTGTAGTTTAATGAAAGTATCTCTGTGTAATGGGGATTTAAACTGAAACTGGAGTAGAAGGAGTATGGGGTGGGAAGTTTGTGGATGGGGGTGGAAATGAAGAATTATAATAGTGTCCCGGTTAGAAATAATAGCGGTGTGTTTGTTCATTTGGTAAAGGTATTTAAAATGTCAATACCCAGGGCGCCTGGGTGGCTCAGTCGTTAAGCGTCTGCCTTCAGCTTGGGTCATGGCCCCAGGGTCCTGGGATCGAGTTCTGCGTTGGGCTTCCTGCTTCTCCCTTTCCCTCTGCCCCTGCTTGTGTTCCTGCTCTTGCTCTCTCTCTCGTCAAATAAATAAAATTTTAAAATAAATAAATAAAATAAAATGTCAATACTCAGATGTAGCCAGCCATTAACTAAGATTCAGACAAAGGAGTAATTTCTGTATTTGGAGGGATGGAGTTATTGTCTCAAGAAATACTTCATTTTAGGTGTAAGTTTGCAAGCAGAGATGATCACTCAGAAATGGGAATCCAGAAAAGAAATTGGTCACTTTCAATTTAGAGACAGCAATAGAAAAAACTGGAACAACTGAAGAAATGCGTGAGCCTGCCAGGACATGGTATAAAAGGAGACAGGCTCTCACATTGTCTTGAGACATTCCAAGAGGATTGAGGAATTCTTTACAGAGGACATGGGAGAAGGACTGAGTATAGAGGGGAAGAAGCTCTGCAAAGGAGGTCAAGGTTTAACTCCTCTTTGTTTCCATGTAAGAATTTATTTATGGAGAGACAATCAGTGATGTTAACAATGTATATTTATAAACTAATCAGTGGTGGCCTTTTTAAGTCAAAGGGAGAGGAGGATGTGAGCAAAGGACAACTGCATTTCCAGTTTGATTTTGAAGGGAGGTTAGAAGGGCAGGAACTGGAGAGAAAATAGGTTCAGAGGAAATTTTTGCTTCAAGTTACAAGAGATATAATGAACTTAAATGATGGGGGAATTGATTGTGGAGAGATGGACAGGTTTTTGGGAAAGGAGATTTAATTTATAAACAATAATATAGTTCTCAAAAAAACAGGAGAGAAAGGAATTCAGTTGGGAGACTTTGGACTTAGAGGTAGCACAACTTTTATTTGATGGGAGAAAAGGAATAGCCAATGGATGCGAATGTGGGAATATTTGTAGAGATTATGATGAGAAACTGAGTTAGTGTGTCACCTTATGTAATTCATCTCTGTTATAGACTGAATTTTGTGTTCCCAAAAGTCAAATGGTGAAGTCCCAACCCTCAGAGTGTATTTGGAGATTGGGCCTTAAAACTGGCAATTGAGGTAAGATGAGGCATTAGGGTGGGCCCTAATCCCGTTTGAGTGGTGTCTTTGCAAGAAGAGAGAATCAGGGCCCAGACAGGTGCAGAGGGATGGCCTTGTGGAGACAGGGAGAATGGCCGTCTACAAGCTAAGCGGGGGAGGCCTTAGAAGAAACCAACCGTAGCAACATCTTTCATATCCAGCGGCCAGAATTGTGAGAAAATACATTTCTGTTGTTTAAGCCCCTCAGTGAGTGGTACTCTGTTACAGCAACCTTGGCAAACTAACACAGTATGTATAGTGGGGAATAATCTTACCTCTTGAAAGGTGAGAATGTGTAGCATCAGAAGGCATGGTAAGATTTGAAATATTTATGGGAGCATGGAAGAATGATTCAGAGTTGCCAGACACATTCGAAAACCCCTAGGAGTAGTAGTTCTGTTTTTAGACCAGGTTCAACTTATTAGCCATGTGTGTCAGATGCAGTCACAGGAAAGGCAGGTACATGGAGTCACCTGCTGTTGAGGTCTTGATGGGGAAATGTGGTTAATAGTCCAGGGAACATAGAAAGCGCTGGTCCTGATAAGTGCCTGTTGAAATGAGTCAGTGTGGATTAAAGTGGGTAGGAAAAATGAAAAGGGAGAAAGCCAGATGTTTGAGAAGTGGTCAGTACACGGAGGTTCCCATGTACGGAGAACTGGATATGGGGTGTAATTTCTGTGAAGAAGTAAGGAGAAGTTGTAATAACAGTAGGGCTTCTGATTAAGTCAGAAGTGATGTGATATTCCAGGTAAAACCTAGGTGTGGTGGGTAATCCTTACGGAGTTTGAGCACAGGAGAGAGGCAGAGCAAAATTAAAATACAGACAGGTTATTTCCTAGCTGTGTAACTTTGTTACATTATTTAAGTTTTTTGAACCTCTCTGTTCATTTCACTTGTTAAACTGGTAAAATCACCAGGTTTCTTGTGAGGATGAAATAAACGAATACATGTAAATATCGAAGTAGAGTCACATTTGATACAAATTTTTTTTTTTTTCCTTTTTCTTGACCTCAGGTACAAATGGGTGAGTTAATCCTACTCTTGTTTATGACACATTAACATCATTTTCCCATGAAATACATTTAATTATTGGTATTTTAAGGGAGAATTTACAGTTTATACATGCTTTCTCACTGTGTGTGTCTCACACACATTTGTGTGTATGTATGTAAATGTCCATATACATATATATACGTGTGTGTGTGTGTAATAATGCAGGCATAGTGCAGCTCATGAAGATTAACATAGAACAGGATTTCAAGGACTTCAGTTTTACCACTTTACTAAAATAATCAGGTAGAGCAACTAGATTTCCTCCCAAACCACAGCCATTCTGTATTATCTGGACGTCCTTGGAAGAGAGGATTGGGACAGTAAATGACAGGAACAGTATGGCTCATAAATTCCTCCTTTCTGATGCAGGGGATTTTTCAGGAACAGACTTGCAGAATGAGTGCCACTGATCCCTCCAAATGGAATAAGTCCTTGAATTGATGAACCCTGTCATAAAATAGACTGTTTAGTTTTTTGGCGATCCAAATCCATGGGCAACAGATCTAAAAGTTAGAGTTGAGGGAGAGCAGGAAGAGAGTGTGGCTCCAGAAGGCCGCCATGGATGCTGGGGAACCCCTGCTTGAGTATGAGAATAACGAAATCTGAGCAATTCCAGTGTTTACCTACAGATGGAAACAAAAATCGATGTGAGGCCTGAATCCAGGATCTCTAGGCTTTGGAATCAGGGAGGGAATTAAATAACTCTGGATGCTGTGGGCTGATTAACCTATACAACTCAATACTTTCAATGTTGTTATTCATGAAATCTCTGTATGTTTTTTATTAGCAACTGTAGTCCTAGTCTTCTTTTGACCATGGGAGATGAAGCGAGTCCTCTGCTTTTCTTGTAGACTGCACTGCATGTTTGTTGGTTAGGCTGGGGGTCACACCCAGGTAAGGTTTGGGGCTTCGTGACAGGTGAGACTGGAAATTGTGCACAGGACGGGAGTCTCATGGCTTCTTTCTCCATCCTCAGCTTTGCCTGCTTAGTGCTTGGGCTGTCTGTGAGTGAAAACCCAGAGAAAGGAACCTGGCAACTGAGTTATTGACAATGCAGCCACTGGTGAGTAGGGAAGCCTCTTTGCTGAAATAACGGCCTCGTGCCATCAGATGGGCGAGTTTTTCCTTTTGGCCTGAATGTTCAAGTGCAGTCAGGAAGTCCTCAGGGATCTGGGCTCCGGTGAGATTTCCCCAGAACTCTGGGATGGTTATGATGAGTCAGAAACTCCTCAGTAACTAGTAACCTTCCTAATATCACACTAGTTTATCCCAGCCTCCATAGAAGAAAGAAGTTTGTTTTCTCTAACTCTGTCCATATCCTCATTGGGAAATAATTCACTCATTAATCATGGTATTGGCTCTAAGGATCCTTTCATAAAGGGTTGTGGTGAAGAGGTGAGCAAGGAGAAGAATACTGGGGTCCGACAGGGAGGCCTTCCCAGGAGCCCAGTGTTTCAGGTGCTGGGTGAGGGCTGTGGAGTGTTGAAGGGAGTGCACGAGAAGGTGAGGCCACAAAAGGCATGAGGGATCACTCATATTTTCCCAGTTTTAAAATTTTGAGAGGATATATTTGCACTTTTGGAAACTTCTTATCATTCTTGCCCCCAGTCACATATTTTACCTTTCTGTAATTAGTGTATAGGGAGTATTAAGTCCATAATTGTGGCTGTATATTCAGGAGAAGGGTATATAGTAGAGTAAAATTTAAGATCCTGCAGAAACTTTTTAAGAACTACATAAAGCAAAACGAGTCAAGAGGCTTCTGTTCTCCTTTAGTAGGGGGACAAGACAGGTGATAACTGGTGTCTAAGGCCCAGAGAAAATGAGGAGTCCTCGTAACACGGGAGCGGTCAGGCTAGGACCCTTCAGTAGAGCTGTCTCAGAGGTTCCGGGCTGAGTCTTCTCTTCGGACCTCACAGCTTATTATGAACACCTGAGCCTGCAGAGTTGACAAGACTACACTGTGTATACTGAGTTCTGTATGAAACGTGTTCCTTTCTGAAGAATGTTAGAGACGGTTTCAAGGTTCTTGAATATTTTAATGAGTAATAGATGGATGGCTTGTATTTAATACGTGTTTACTTAGGAAGAACTTCATGCATTAGTTCATTGGGTCTTTCAGTCTCCTAATAGGTTATTAAAGGTTCATCTTACGGGAAGAGCGTCATGGTTTAAAAGTGGCAAGTCATGGTTAGTGTTTGCCTTACAACGAGTCTGTAAAGTTACTTGAAGTTAATCAGAAAGTGAGGTGTAGTTATGAATTTTCAGGTGCCAGTTTTTTTCCTCTTTAAATTTTGTTACGTTAATCACCATACATTACATCATTAGGTTTTGATGTAGTGTTCCATGATTCATTGTTTGTGCGTAACACCCAGTGCTCCATGCAGAACGTGCCCTCTTTAGTACCCATCACCAGGCTAACCCATCCCCCCACCCCCCTCCCCTCTAGAACCCTCAGTTTGTTTTTCAGTTTTATAATCCTGTGTGTGAAATTATAATTACCAGTTTTTGGTTTAGACTTTATGTATTTATTTTTGTAAATAGGCTCCACACCCAACATGGGACCTGAACTGATGACTCAGAGATCAAGAGTTGCAAACTCTACTGACTGATCCAGCCAGGCGCCCCCATAATTATCAGTTAAGAAAAAAAAAAAAAAACCCAGGTTATATCACACTTCATGTGATATTCCCTTATAATAAAGTTTTATTAATTCAGACTGTATCTCTGTAACGTATCTGAAAGGCAGATGGCAGTTCAGCACCGAGAATGAACTGACAGGAACCCCAGACTCAGTTTGATCTTTCTACACACCCAGCTCCTCCATCCTCTTCCTCAGTGCTGTCATCTCAACTCCCACTCTGGATGTCAGTAGGGAATGCTCTGTCTAAAACAGAATATCCATGATGTTTTAGGAGTCAGTGACATTTGAAGATGTAGTTGTAGACTTCACCAAGGAAGAGTGGGCCCTGCTGGACATATCCCAGCGAAAACTGTTCAGGGATGTCATGCTGGAAAATATACGTCATCTGCTCTCCCTGGGTGAGTCTGCCAACGCATATACATACATAGATGGGTGGGTAGGAGGTTAGTCAATCAACAAGTATCTGGAACAGCTTCTGCGTACCTGCATACCCACTCCACTCTCTACCCTGAATCTTTCATAGACCTTACTTGAAAGTAGTTTCTTTATATTTTACTACATCTAGTTTGTCACCCCCCTAGAATATAATTTTGATCACCATTTAATGTCTTTGTTGCTAGTCAGTCTCTAACTCCCAGAGCAGAACTGGGGAAGTCAATATTTCTGAATGCATAAACAAACTGATTAAACATTTTCTAAATAGTTATTCTGCTGTAGTCACTACGTCAAGGGTGAAGCTAGACTGGTGACAAAAATAGAACTATTTTTGATTATTCTTGCCAAGTTCATTTGGTGTCTTTTGAAAGTAATATTCAGCCCACTGTGGAGACATTTAATTTCTCCATTTCTGAAAAGACTGAAGATTCTGCATTCTGTCTTTGAATTTGGGCATGGATCAGCATCCAGAGGTCTTCACTATTTTGGACACACATTTGGATTTCAGTGTTTTTTCCATTCAAGTTGTTGCTTGGACTGGACTTCAGTGTTCTCCTTATTCTTCCTCAGTAGCCTGTCCTGGACTTGATGATGATAATTAGCTTTTGAGAAGGAGAGGACTTTTATTAGTGCAGAATTCAAAATCCATGTACCTTTTTTCAATGAACAGGATATCAGCATTGCAAATCAGATGTGATTTTCCCGTTGGAGCAAGGAGAAGAGCTGTGGAGAGAAGGAACTGGATTTCTCCAAGGCCAGAGTCCAGGTGAGCAGCAGGGACCTGTGCTTCAGTATGAGGAGGTGCCTACTCAGTAGTATGTTCTTGGAAATACCAACTGAAGATTTTGTCAAGTGAGTTATATTTTCTAAAATGTAGAGGAAGGACATTGAAGCAAAATTCTTCAGATGTTGTCATTATTCCTTCCATGTGTCAATCACAATTTATGTTTCCTCTTGCCAGTGTCTTTTTTGGCTTTAGGGGAAGCATATTCATGTACTTAACAAATATTAGGGCAGTAACTCCTGCCCTAATATTGCCCTTTGAAGGTTTCCCTTCTCTTTCCCTATTACCTTCATTATAATTTTTTCATAATTCAGTCCTGAAAATCTTTGTGAATTAGTATTCCTAGAGTATTCCTTCATTTGACATATTTGCTCCATCGAAGTGCCAGTTTTTGAAACATACTCACATGGGCCTTGGTGCTTTTCAACATTTTCATTCCCCTGCTGCCATTCTAAATATTTGGTCTTGTTTTGTTTTCAGTTATTTTAGGCAGGGAAAGTGCCCTTAAAGAACAAGAATTGATAGCCACACAACATATCAGCAGGAAGGACACATCTACAGTCATGCCAGTGGTAAGTTTCATGGGTAGTAACCCTGGTCATCCAAACGAAAGACCTAGAAATAGGGTGTTAGTAATTGAGCACAATAGCTTAATTCATATTAAGTTGGGATTAAGCTTTGAGCATCAAGTTTTGGATAGTTTGAATTTAGTGAAGAAATTAATCTCAGCCCCAAAACCATAACCTGAGATCTTAAAAAAAAAAAAAAAAAAAAGACAACTGCATAAACACTGATTGTATGCCTAGTCTTTGAAACATATTGAAGTCTTCTAAATTAATCTATAAGTAATCTATAAGCTCTGTAGTTGGGATGCTACAAAAGAGAAAATCTTTATGCAGGGGAGTAACAAACACATCATCTGTATGCAAGTAATACTAGCAAGATTTTAACTGGAGACTATCACTGAATGATTAGTTTAGGATTCCTGTGTAGCAAAATGAATGTATGGATAGGTAGGCCAAGCTTTAACAACCTTTCATCTCTCTCCCAAAAGCAGAAATCTCATACTCCAGAGGATCCCTTTGAATATAATGGTTTGGAAGAAGATTTCACTCATACCTTCATGTTGACTCAGCATTTGTTAACTCACACAGAAAAGACACCTTATATCAGTCAACAGTGTCCAAAATCCCTTAGTGACCAGTCGTACCTTAATCAACATAAGCAAATTCACACTAGAGGTAAATCATGTGAGTGCCATCTGTGTGGAAAAGCCTTTAGTAATTGCTCGAGCCTTAGGAGACACGAGATGACTCACACTGGAGAGAAACCATATGAATGCCATATCTGTGGGAATGCCTTTATTCAAAGCTCTGACCTTAGAAAACACAATCTAACTCACACTGGAGAGAAACCATATGAATGTCATTTATGTGGGAAAGCCTTCAGTCAGTCCTCCAACCTCAGACAGCACGAGAGAACGCACACTGGAGAGCAGCCATATGAATGTCATCTATGTGGGAAAGCCTTCAGTAAATGCTCTGCCCTTCGACGACACGAGAGAACTCACACTGGAGAAAAACCATACGAATGTCATCTTTGTGGGAAATCCTTCAGTCAGTGTTCTGCTCTTAGACGACACGAGGGAACGCACAATGGAGAGAAAATTATGAATGCCTTCAGTAAATATTCTGACCTTAGATAACAGGATATTAAAAATGTAACGAATGTGGGCGAGACTTCAACCATAGCTTTAACATTTAAACACACCAGAGGACTTGAACACTGAAGAAACTGTAATCAATGTAGAAGATCCTTTAGTCATTCTTACTCATTTGACGTCCACAAACTTACATGGAAGAAGTCCCTACATGTGACATCTACGCAGCAAAACCATAGCAGACATGAGAGAACTCACTCTGTGAACATAAGGAATGGAGAGGCTTCAGCAACAGCTCTCAACTTTAAACACATTATCGGGCCTGCACAGGGGAAAGCCCCTAGGTCTGTAATCACTGTGAACAGTATGCACATGGTGCACACAAGAAGACTCAGTGAAGTCTAAAAGAACACTAACACAAGATGTAAGAGGATCAATGCTCTTGAGGAATAACAATTCATATTGCAGTGAAAAATCATGAGAAGCCCTTTGTTCATAGAGAAGCATTTAGGGCACATGTGAGGATTCGGACTGTACACATCACTCAGTGTCGGTGATCACGTATTTCTCAGCCAGCAGTAAAGTTCTTACATGAGATGGCAGTCGTGAAATCACAGTGGAGAGAACTTCAGGCAGATTTTGTATCAGGAAACTAAGTCTAGGGTAAAACCTCTAAAATTAGAGCCTTTAACACAGTGTAGCCAATAATTCAGGATTTTGAGAAAAATAACTACTCATGGGGAAAATGTGGCATATAAATGCAAAAAAAGTGATCCATGCATATTGAATAATTTTGTAAGAGATACTTTTTCAATACATTATTTCCTGTAAATATTTAAACAATAAACCCTGTTGCTGAAAAATCTCATGTTGTTGAGGTTCTAGTTTTCTCTATGCAGTCGTAAACACATGGGTTTGAGCCTGCACTCCTTAGTATGTGGGTTAGAGACTCAACAAGACTCCCCTTTCTCCAACAGCTACTTCCACACAGATCAGCTCCACTCGCTCCAACTTCCCACCATCAGCTGGTGGCATAACAGGGACCTTCACCCCAGTTGATAGGTTACTCATTGTGCTATGAGCCTGGCCTAGTAGGACCATAAGCACAGTATCCAGACCAAGAACATTCCTTGGAGTTTTTCCATGAAGCTTCCGTGGGGCAGGAGCTCATCCGATGACCACATCTTACATCTTACTCGAGTCCTGAATTATGTGCCTTCCGTTCCCCAACCAGAGCCACTGCTATGCACCCCCACAGCAGTCCTGCAAAGAAAACTCTAAAACAATAAAATCCCCTAACCTATCAGACAACACATAAGCCCTTAAAATTAATGTATTCTCCAAACAAAATGAAACTTCTCACAAAGGCAGTCTCCCTGGCTTTGGTCCCAGGGCTTGGAAATGGATTGCCCTTCAACAAACCCCAATACTGGACCCAAACCTCAAGGGGAGATGTTCTCTAGAGACAACCCAGCTGATTTGTTCTCTTTCCAAGCTGACACAATCCCAGAATCATAGCCTGAGACCGATTAAATGATCACATCTCTGGGTGGAACTGATACATCATTTTTAAAAATATCCACTAGTGATTCTGTGTAGCCAGGGTGAGTCAAGTCACATGTGAGGACAATGAGCAATCAATATCCAGCATCTTGGCACCCTGGCTGGAGAGGCAGGGTCTGTGATCAGGCGGGGACGCAGGGAGGTGTGACCAAGGGTTGAAGGGAGCAAATGAGTGATTAGAAGTTCAGACCCTGGGGACAAACATGGGTTCTAATTTCCACTATTACAGCCAATGAGATTTCATTACTGAACCTTTCTGTGACTCATTTTCCTCAATTCTAAAGTGGAAGTATGCTTAGTGCCTTCATCTTAAGAGTTGATGTGAAGACTTAAAAAAAAAAGGTGTGAAGACTGAAGACTAATGAGTTGGTACTGCATACACCCCAAGTTATTACACATAATAGGTATTTGGTGTTTGCAAATAATATTTTACAAATTAATTTGCAATGTGAATATACCACTCTGCCTTATATTTATATTGAAATATTTCATAATCATTCTTAAAAATATAATCAGGATGTATTATATTTGACCTGCTTACAACAATATGTAATTTACTTCCATGCTGTAGTTGGTTTTAGGTGTATTTCCAGGCCTCAACTAAATTTGAGACCTATCTGGTGGCTCAGCCCGGAATCACACATCCTCTGCTCCAGTGTGTCTCCAGGAAGGGAGGGGCTGGTCCTGGAGCCTGCTGGGGGTAGGGCCTGTGCTAGTTTTGGGACCCCTAAGATTGATGCACACACCCCCTTCTCAGAGGAGGCCATGTCCCAGTGGGCTTTATCTCCACTGACCTAGGGCTGTAAGTGCATTGGGCAGCTGTACTGAGATCAAGGGACTTCGTGGCAGATAAAGGAAAATTACAGAACTACATAAGGTGACAGAACCGCACAACTAGCTTTGGGTGACACACTGACAACTTGCTGTAAAGGGAAGTCCCACACAAGTCGACTTCTTCCAGAGGCAACAGTGTGGGGCCACCACCCAGAAGGGGAGGATAGAAAGGGAGCTCCTGGGGGAGAGGGGTCTTCACCGTCCAGATGGAAGTGTCAGTCACAGATGGGGAGTCTCTGGGTCACAACTACAGGGGGAGGGGGGAGTGGCTAGCAGCAGCTCAGAGACTGGTACAGTCCATAATTTACCTTTATGGCTAGCGGACAGTGGGTACAGTGTCACCGTATGCATGGCACACAGGCTCTGAATGGTTAAAAATCTAATTCTAGCCGTTTATAACAATTCAGTGTAAAAATGTGAATTTGGCACTGGTGAGTTTTTAAGCTCATGGGCCTGGTCTCCTGCAATGAAGTAAAAATACGGGGACCATCTTTGGCTCTTTTATAAACTACTTGATAATTTCAATAAATTTTTCTTCATATTCACCAGTTATTTCTTTTGCCTGCTCAAATCCAATGCTGCAACCTTTTTTCATTTCAGTTGTACTTTTCAGCTCCGGAATTTCTATTTGATTCCATTTTATAATTTCTATCTCTTTACTGAAACTCTCCATTTGGTGAAACAGTTGTTTCCTTCAGTTCTTTGAGCATCACTGAACTGTTGGTTTTAAAGCCTCTGTCTAGTAAGTCCAACATTGGTGCTTCCTCAGAGACTATGTCTGTTCAGTTTTCCCGAGAGTGGGGTGTACATTCTTGTTTCTTTATATGGCTCAATTTTTTGTTGAGTACTGGATATTTTAAATATAATGTGTCTCTGGAAATCAGATTCTCCTGCCTTCCCTGCGTTTGTTGTTGCTACGTTATGAGGGTTGTACTTGTTTAATGATTTTTCTCAACTGTTTGTAACAGCTCTTTGTTGAGTGTGGCCTGAAGTCTGCTCTGTTAGGTTAGTGGGCCCCTTGTGATTTGAGAGAGAGCTTCTGCAATGCCTGGAGCCAGACCACGACGAGGTGCTCTGCCAGTCATTGCAGACCACCTCCTGTGCTGGTGCTCACTTGCCCTTGCGCCAGTGCTGAAGGCCAACTCACATGGTGCTCTCAGCTGTTAGCCGTGGGCATTAGCATGGCCTTTAGACTGCCCAGCGCACAGCAGATTTTCAGTGCCCTTCGTCCCTCGATTATGTACCAGCATCTTCCTTCCCAGGCTTTTCAGTCTGCCTCCCTCTGTCCCCTCTGTCTGATCCCTTCCCAGACAGGTGCTGCTAGTATACTTCATTGAAATGCTCTTGACAGTGCCACCCAGGAGCTCCTAAAAGTTCTGAGGCAGTCGACACAAAGGGAAGCCCCTGAGTCTGCTCCTCATGGAGCCCCCAAAGAGGTCAGAACACACAACCACGGTTCTCTGAGAACAATCAGTCTTGCTGGCATGAGCACGCTGCAGCAGGAATGTGGGCCCCTGTCCTCATGGCTGCCGCAGAGCCAGGGAGTGTGGCATGGGAGGTGGGTAAGCCAAAACACCACCAACCTGTTTACTGAAATTAAGTAGTTTTTCTTCATTAAGCCTTCGCCCAATTATCTAAACTATCAAGAGCTAATTCTCCAACTTTTGCAATTTTTGTTTTCCTAGTTCAGTTCTGCTTTTCCTGTCATTTCAAGATTTTGACTTACTTATACTCTCTAAAAAAAGTCTTTCTAAAAATCGGTAAATATGTTGCTGTATCCAAACAAATTCTGAACCATTTTTCCTGAAAGATTCATTTTAATTTTATTACTACCTGAAGCACCCAACTAACTGCCTTGTATTTAGAGATAATACCCATTATCATGTATAACGTATTTAAATACCCCTACCTTTATTTTCTAGACAAACTACAATATAAAAAGTATTAGCATGCATTTCTCTGGGATAAGTTTTAATCTATGGCCTGTAAGAATTATGGGAAATATTCTGCTGCTGGGGTTTGGGGTTTTGGGTTTTGGTTGTTTAACCAGGACAAAAATTTAGTATAACCCTACATCTAGTCTATATTTTAATTACCTTCATTTCTAAAACTAGAATACAAACTCCCAGAGGAACCCTCCAGTTTTCTCCTCTCCGTCATATTTTACTAACACCCAGCAACAGAACTCAATTCAAGACTTGGAGCTTTGGCAAAGCTGTTTTCCAGGCCACAAATATTCTTGTGGTTAATGCATTTCAAACACTGCTCACATGTCACTCCTTCATAAAACCTGTCTTAATTCTATCAGCCCAAGGTCCTGTACCCTGAGACCTTTCACAATACTTGGTTTTCATGTCTCTATTACAGGTTTTATTTCACCACATCACTCTAGAGAATTCTGGTTGAGGTTTTATTAAACAAAAACTCTGTACGTGAAATGTACCAGGCATTGGTCTGAGAGCTCAGGATGCAGTGATGAACACAACAGAATGACCCCTGACCTCAAGTCTGCTGGCTGTTGTTTCCAGATCTTGTCTTGAGAAGCAGCAGTGCAAGGCAGTGGTTACAGAGGCACACTCTGCAACCACACACTGCATGGTCTGAAGACCGTCTCCACCACTTAGGAGCTTTGGGACTTTGAGCAACTCATTTTCACCATTTATTAATGTGGATAATATTTCATAGGTTTTTTTGTGAGAATGAGTTAAATCATGTAACGCATTTACAAACATGGATGGTATATAAGAATTCAATTAATATTTGATATTTTAAAAAATCAAGATGTTTCCTTGGAAAGCTTTATTAAATATTTCCACATTGTTCAAAATACCATACAGTGATCAGTTGCATAGACATTTATAATCATAATGTGTTGCTTTATTACATATGTAACTTATGATACATGTTTTATAGGTGTATTAAAACATATGCATTTGATATATGCCACTAATTTGATTGATGTCATTAATTCATGTAGGAAGTGCTGTAACTACATTTGAACTGATGCCCAATGGGTAGTCTTACGTGTTTATAAGTAGTCTTTAGAAAAGACACGAGTTTATCCATCTGCTCACTGATGTGACACACAAGAAATGTGTACGTATCATCTGTACAATATTTAAGACTATCCAACTTAAATGGAATAGAACAGTTTTACACACAAATTATGACTTAAGCAAAGCAGAGATCTCCCGTAATCATGGGGACAGGGGGTAGACATGGTGGGTAATAGCTTCTTCCCTTTTATACACCTGACATAACTTCCACGGTCATGGTTCAGGCCAGATACACTTTTATATCAAAATCATCTTTCAACAATTTATTAATATCTTAAGCTAGATCATGTCCAGTTTTTTCTTTCATATCAGTAAAGTCAATAATTCTTCTATTTTATGACAGTTCATATTTTATGATTTTTTATATGAACATGCCTCATAATCCAATATATTTGTTCATAATGAGTGACTTCTGTACAATGGAAAAGCACAAAATGTATTTTGCTTCATATATTCTTAATAGTATTTTAGCTCTAACATGATTTCCGCTTCAGAAATCCCATTTGAGTTTTGTTACAGATAACATGCAAGTCTTTTGTGATCACTAGCTACATTAGCGATATTGACATTATAATAACTTGTAAAGCCAACTATATTTATAAGCATTCTAGGGTTGGGCCTCCAATGATACTATGAGGTTTACTTTTTCCCCAGAAAAAGAGCAGCATCTGATATCTCTTACAAAATAGTCTGCCATTTTTATGGCTTTATGAAAAGCCATCAAATCTTAATGGTGCTAAATTCTGTTTACATTCTTACAAACTTAGGCAATTTTCTATTAGTTTGATATATTTGATTGTGCTAAAGCTGTGTATGGAAACAAATAAGAACAAAGATTCTTTGAAGGAAGCCAATTATAGTGATTCAACTCACCACTACAGGTGCTACAAAACCAGTCTTTGAAAATGTTGAGCCAAGATGTGACAGAGAAGTTTCAAGTCTGAATAGTGACCCTCCCCAGAAAAGCTATTTTTAGAGGGTAGACATATAAACTCCACCATACCAGAACCAAATGTATATATCATCTGTAATACACATTATGTATCAGTCTGTATTATTTACTCATCTGTGTCAAAATGCTTCTAAATTAAAAAAATAGAGGATATGACTAGTACACACTGTCAATTATGAGTAATAGCAGGAATAATCAAACATGTATGTGTTAGAAAATTATAATGGTGTGTGTAATAAACTTTTAATTTTGGAACAGATTTTACTCAAATTTAAAAGAAAATTTGGGAAAATATACAGATATTTCCCATACATCTGAGACCCAGTTTCCCCTCTTATCATCTTGCACCACTCTGCCAGATTTGACGCAACTTATGAATATGTCATTAACTAATTCCATACTTTATTCAGATTGCCGTGGGTTTATCTTCACTGTTCAGACTCCCATCCAGTATACCACATCACATTTACTCATCCTGTCTCCTTAGGCTCCTCTTGTCTATGACCTTTTCTCAGACTTTTCTTGTTTTTGATGATTATGACAGTCTTCAGAATTACCATAAAGGTTTATCTGATTTTTTTCCCATGATTAGAATGAATGCGGTCTTTTGGTTTTGAGAAGAAGATAACAGATAAATGGCCATTTTCATGACTTTATATCAAGGCTACATGCTCTCAAGATGACTTAGTAGTGTTAGTAACATTTCCCCACTGACTTTACTGGTTTCCCCCTCTCTCTATTGCTCATCCTCTTTGGAAGATCCTCACTGTGTACAGGCCACATTTAAGGAGTGCAAAGTTATGTTCCACCTCCTTGAGGACGGGTATCTAAATCAATTATTTGGGGTGTCTTCTATATGAATAATATCTATTCTTTCCCAGTCATGCATTCATATCAATTTGTATGTTTATTTTATACTTTGAATTAGAATTCAATTCTACTTTATTTTGTCATCCAAAGTGTTCCAACTGTGGCATTAGGAGATCTTTTATTTGGCTTGTGTTTTCCTTTAGTTTAATCCCAACTTTATGTTTTGTTTTGTTTTGTAACTTCCTTTTTGGAAACTCAAGATTCTCCAGGGTTGTCAAATATTTCCTGCCCAGTCCTAGTATCAGCCATTTCTCCAAGGAGCCCTGGTTCATCTTATTGGAGAATAGTACTAAAAATCCAGGTTCTAGAACTACATGTGCTCTTGCTACAAGGGTGTCATTGCTTCTTGACCATCAGCTGATGGTGCAAGGAAGTGTGTGTGTGTATGTGTGTATGTGTGTGCATGTGTGTATGAATGTGTGTGTATGTGTGCGTATGTGTATGTATGTATATGTGTGTGAGAGTGTATGTGTGTATGTGTATGTGTGTATGTGTGTATATGTGTATGTGTGCGCACGCGCGTGTATGTGTATGTATGTGTGTGTATATGTGTGTGTACGTGCGTGTACATGTGTGTATGTTAGTGTATGTGTGCGTGTGTGTACGTGTATGTGTCCGTGTGCACGTGTGTGTGCATGTGTGTATGTGTGTATGTGTATCTGTGCGTGTGTAGTGTGTATATGTGTGCATGTATGTTAGTGTATGTATGTGTGTGTATCTGTTTATGTGTGTATGTGTGTGTATGTGTATGCGTGTGTATATGTATGTGTGTGTGCGTGTATGTGTATTTGTGTATGTGTGTGTGTAGTTTAGTGTGTGTGTGTAGTTTAGTGTATGTGTGTATGTGTGTATGTGTATGTATATGTATGTGTGTATGTATGTGTGTGGGCATGTGTATGTGTATTTGTGTGTGTGTGCATGTGCGTGTATGTGCATTTTGTGTATGTGTATATATGTGTGTTTATATATGTGTGTATGTGTGTGTACGTGTGTGTACCTGTGTGTATGTGTGCATGTGTATGCGCGCGTGTATGTGTGTGTATAGGTATGTGTGTATATGTGTGTTTATGTGTGTGTGTATGTATGTGTCTGTATCTGTATCTGTGTATGTGTGTATGTGTGTATGTGTATCTGTGTGTATGTGTGTATCCGTGTATGTGTATGTATGTATGTGTACATGTGTGTGCATGTGTGTATGTGTGTAGTTTAGTGTATGTGTGTATGGGTTTATGTGTGTATGTGTATATGTGTATGTTAGTGTATGTATGTGTGTATCTGTATGTGTGTGTGTATGTGTGTATATATGTGTGTGCATGTGTGTGCGTGTGTATGTGTATGTGTGTATGTGTATGTATCTGTGTATGTGTGTGTATCTGTGTATGTGTCTGTGTATCTGTGTATGTGTATGTGTGTGCGTGTATGTGTGTGTATGTGTATGTGTGTGTATATGTGTATCTGTATACGCGTGTATGTGTGTGTATATGTGTATCTGTGTGTATGTGTATGTGTGTATGTGTGTGTATATGTGTCCGTGTGCACGTGTGTGTGCATGTGTGTATTGGTGTATATGTGTATCTCTGTGTGCGTAGTGTGTATATGTGTGCGTGTATATGTGTGTATGTTAGTGTATGTATGTATCTGTGTATGTGTGTGTATTTATGTTTGTGCGTGTGTATGTGTGTGTATGTGTGTGCATGTGTGTATGTGTATTTGTGTGTGTGTGTAGTTTAGTGTATGTGTGTGTAGTTTAGTGTATGTATATGTGTATGTATGTGTGCATATGTGTGTGTATGTGTGTGCGTGTATGTGTATATATATGTTTATATGTATGTATGTGTGTGTAGTATGTATGTGTCTGTATCTGTATGTGTGTATGTGTCTGTATGTGTGTATATGTGTATGTGTGTACATGTGTATGTGTGTGTGCATATGTGTATCTGTGTATGTGTGTGTACATGTGTTCCCTAAACACACACAATTAATTCCCCTAAAAAGGGGAATTAATTGTTCAATTCCAGTTCACATGTATACTGGTTTCAGAGTTGCTAACCAGTACCTCCCTGGGGAAGAACCTTATCAAATAGAATACACTGTTTATGTAACAATTCCTTTTGGTTTTGGTCTTACAGATTCCAGTTATTCCAAGTTACTTAGGTCAGCCCCTTCTTTCCTTCACCTATAGTTTCATGTCTTTAATGGAAATTATTCTATAACATTATTTCATCTTGGGATTCATCTACCTCCCAAGTGATTATTTTCAAATTTAATTAAGATTTACTATTTTTGCTGTAAAACTGTATGGCATTTGACAAATGCATAGTGGCTGGTATCCACCATTAAGGTATCATACAGAATGTTCCACTTATTCAATGTCCTCTTTTCACAGACCCTTGGTAACTACTGATCTATTTAGCATTTCTATAGTTTTGCATCTTCTAGATCATACATAAAGAGATGATACATTATGTATCATTTTCAGACTGGCTTCTTCTACTTAGAAATATGCATGTACATTCATCCATGGCTTCATGTGGCTTCATGGTTCAGTGTTTTCCACTGTTGGATAGTATTCCATTTCATGGTTATAAATTTTGGTTTTGGTTATACATTCACCTACTGAAGAACATCTTGGTTCCTTCCAGTTTGGGGCCATCATGATAAAGCTTCTATAAATATTTGCGTGCTGCTTTTGCTGTGGGAGGAAGTTTTTGGTTCAGATGGGTAAACATCTAGAAGTACAATGATTATGGGCACAGACTATGTTTGCCTTGTAAGAACTGCCAGACTGTCTTCTAAAGTGTCTGTGCCATATTCATTCCCATTACAGGTCCTTGTGGTTCTCTATGTAGTCTGCAAAATGTTTCGTTAATTTTTCTAAATGTTAGCCCCATCCTAATGTGCAGTAGTAAGTGGCATCTCATTTAATGTGCTTTTCCCTAATAGCAAGTGATGCTGAGGATCTTTCTGTATGTTAATCTGCTATGTATCTTCTGTGTCTCTCCAGATCTCTACTCATTTTTACATATTTTAAACTTTCTTCTTGTTAGGTTTTACGAGTCCTTACCGTATTTTTCACACAAATCCTTTTTCTGACATCTCTTATGCAAAGAGTCTCCTATCCGCAGAAGTCTTTTTATTCTCTTAGCAGGATCTTCCACAGAGTCACATTTTAAATGTGATGGAATTCACCGTAACAATTTTTCTCTTTCATGGATCATGCTCTTGGTGGTGTATACAAAACTTACCTCTACACCCAAATTCAAGAAGAGATTTTACTTTTTTTTTTCCCTAGAATTTTTTAAGTTTTGCATTTTACTTTTAAGTTTATGGAAGTTTTGGCATGTGGTGAAATTTGTGTGTGTTCATTTTTCCACATGGTCAAAGTCACTGCGCTTCTTACTGAACAGACGATCCTCCACCGCACTGCCTTTGCTCGGGTGGCAAAGTTCAGCTGACTATTTGAATGGGTCTATTTGTCAGGCCCTTAATTCTGCTCCATTTATTGCTGTGTCTATTCTATTGCCAATGTCCTGCTCTAATCATGATATAGCTTTAGGTTAATTTCTGGAATTAGGAAGGGGGTGGGTGATCTTCAACCTGTTCTTCCTAATTTTGTAGGTTATTCTAACTTTAGAAACAGTTTTAAAAATCTACAAAATACCTTGCTGGGATTTTGATTCAGATGGCATTGAATCTACTGATAAATTTGGGAAGACGTGTCATCTTAACAATAGTATAATATACTTAACGAGTTGCCTATCATGAACGAGGAATAACTCTCCAATTAGTAAGACTCTCTTTGATAACCTTCCACAATGTTTCAGTTTTCTGCATGCAAATTTGTACCTATTTTGTTATATTTAACATCTAAGGTTTTCACCATTTTTGCCTGTAGTCAGAATAAATAATTATCAGATTTAAAATTACTTGGCAAAATAAAAGAAGTTGCATCTGCCTATAGAAAATTTCCTCCACTATTCACAAGAACCCAAAGAGACTGCAAAACAACTGTGAAACCTCATCATTACTGAGTATGCTGTCACCACGCTCATCAACTCAGTTCATTCTGTCTCCAAAGGGCAGCAGACTTGTTTACAGACCCCGTTTTTACGAAGCGGAGAACCTCCTGTACTTTAGAATCCAAAGACAGATCTTGTTTAACGTGGATGCCAATCAAGATAAATCTCGGCAAGCCGTTTCCCTCTAATTAAGCAAATCATTTAGTCTTTCTCTCCAATGGACTGAAGCTATCAACATTCTCTCAGATTATTTACACTGAATTTTATGAGTTTTAATGCACCTACTGTGCAACTTCGCAGGATGCTTCCCCTCTGCTTTAACGTGGTAGGACACACGAGCGGTTCAGACGTTCAGAAACACGCGCGCACTGGCACCGTCTCCCTCGCGCCCGGTCCCCCGCCTTTCCCCACCGTGCCTGTGTCCCTCCCTCTGCCCGTATCAGAGTTCCCCCAGAAACGATCCCGAAGCCATAGAAATGACCACGGCATGCTGCGATCTCGCCCCCGAAGGCCCTCAGCGAACGGGCCCTCCGGTGCAGTAAGTCCTGGTGAAACACTACACGGGAAAGAGGAAGGCACGCGGCGCAGGGCGGAAGACGAGTTTCTTTCCCACTATTTACGAAAACCACCCTGCAGCAGCGGGGGGAGGTCCCCTCCCAGCAGGCCGGGCAGCACAGGGGGGGGTCACTCACCGCACACGCCGGCCCTCGTCGTCCGCAGCGGCACCTCCTGGGTCTGTCCGGAGAGAACGAGGCTCGAGCTCTCGCGCAGACGCTGCCTCGACGGCAAAGGGCGCGACGCGCACGCGTTCCACGCGGGCCTGCGCGGCGCGACGGAGAAGGCGGGTCCGCGCGCCCCCTGCCGGCCGCTACGGTGCAGCGCAGGAAGCTTTGTGCTCGTCTAACGGACCGCGGCATCCCTCCTCTAAGTCCTCCGGGATCACCGAAATTCAGTATCCAGGTTAATCAGTGCGACAATTTTGGAAATTCTAGGGGTAGGACTTAAATTTTTTTTGTGGAAATTCTAACTGAAATAGAGCCGAGTCTTCCATATATTGATGCAAAAGCATGGAGATTATATGAAGCAAAGTATATGGTAATTATACAAAATCAACTGTTTATATATATAAAAGCAGTGAATGATTGGAATTTAAAATCTTAAAAATTTCATTTACAATAGCACCAAAGAAGTGGAATCCTTAGATATTCAATCTAACAAAACATGTAGAAATCTGCATGCAGAAAAATATGAAACCCTGGAAAGATACCAAACAGAATCTTAATAAATGTAGAGACAGTCCATGTTCATAATAGGCAAATTCAAGTTTATATTGATATGTGCATGGAGGTTGGGGTGGAAATGAACGATGATTTACATGTTCCGTGTAGAGATAAAAACAATGCTTGGTTGGGTTTGTGGGGTTCTGAGAGATTGTGTCCAATACTACTCCCTGGGTATCTAGTGGAGCCATAATCTAAGATTGGAGACTAGAGGAAGAGGAAATTTTATTTGAGGGAGAAGTCAGTGGTTTCAGTAGGGGACATATTTCATGTTAGGTGCCTGTACCACATGCAAGTAGAAATTACACTGCACAAAGGAAATCTTGAGCTTTTGGACATTGCTATCAGAGAGGTAACAATAGAAGAAATCAAAGAAATGCATGAGATTGCTAAAATAATGTATAGTGAAGAGGGAGAACAAAGGCTAGCCTCTCGATTATTTGAGGAGGACCTAGTGAAAGACACTGGGAAGGAGTGACCATGGTAGTATGAGGACAGTCAGGAGCCTGAGGTGTCAGAGAAGCCTAGGAAAATCAACTAGTCCATAAAGAGGTCATGCTCCAATTTTCTTTGATGCCAAGTAAGACGAGACCTAGAAATGATAGGTTTAATTATGGGTAACCGTGATCTTATTAAGATTTATTAATAGGGAGATCATTATTAATACAGAGAACTCTCTTATTAAGGAGAAAACCACTGGTGATCCTAATTAGGATGAGGGTGATGTCAGGAAACTGTTCTTTCCGTTTTGTTATGAAGGCAGAGATGGAGATGAGGCTGGAATGGCAGAAAAGATGGGCAGAAACGATTGCCTTTCAAGGTGAAAGATCCTTAATGCATTTAAATGAGAAGATGATGGCGCGGTGGCAGGGAGATTAATAACGGAGATTTAATTTATTATCAGTAACATAAAGCCTGAGAGAGTTAAAGAGGAAAGGAAACACTTTGTAAAAAAAACTGGACTTAGCTAAGGTAAATATGACGATTCTGTTTTAATGAAAGGCATAAACCATAAGATTAAATGGGGGCATATTTGTAGATTTTATGGCAGTTAGCAAGTGTATTTTTCAGATTACCCATTTCATCTGTGTGACAAAACATGAGGAGACCTCTGAGAACTATGAAATTCAAAATGCCCAGAAGTTTGAAATATTCATGGAGCATAGAAAAATGATTCTTCTTGTTGATACATTCGGAGTGCCAGATGGATTTTCAAGCGAGTTAGAGATTTGTGAGTCTAAAATCAGGCGAGGACTGATATCATAGTCCCCGACCGCGTCAGATGGAGCCATTGGGTAGGCAGTAGAGGCTCGGGGATGTGGGAATCCATCAGTGAAAGGTCAGAGGCACACGATCACACCGGTCTTGGTAATATAGGTCAAATGAGTAACTGTGGGGGCGCCTGGGTGGCTCGGTCGGTTGAGCATCTGCTTCAGCTCAGGTCATGATCTCAGCGTCCTGGGGTCAAGCCCCGAGTTGGGCTCCTTGCTCAGCGGGGAGTCTGCTTCTCCCTCTCCCTCTGCCCCTCGTCCCTGCTTGTGTTCTTTCTCTCTTGAATAAATAAAATCTTTAAAAAAAACGAGTAACTGTGGATTAAACTGGGCAATGAACATGAGGAGAGGTAGGGCCTGATAGCCAGCAGGCGGAGTCCATGCATTGGGATTTCCCCCCTGGAGGTGAGAGAGTGGACATGTGGAGGACCTGTGTTGAATGAGCTGAAGGGCGCTTGCCTTAGGGGCAGGTTCTCCAAAAACTGATCCGAGAAGTTGTATCCCAGGTAGAACTTAGATCTGTTAGGTGCCCCTGAAGACACACCTTTTATTGTTTTCTTTGCCTAACACGTAATAAAACATTGTTTTGCAAATCTTCTACTGAAAATTAGAAGTCTTGTGTTTTGAATGAACCTTCCTTTTGAAAGAAAATGTCAACTGGTTTTAGAAACGTTTGTCTAATCATGTTCTGTATTTAATTTTCATTGGAAAAATAATCCCAGTGTGCTATGACCCCAGCCACCTGCCTCTCTCAGACACCTGTGCTTCCATCTCTGAATACGTAATATGTATTCCCAAAGACATGGTTGATAGACATTATTTTAATATTTTTTTAAAGATTTTATTCATTTATTTGAGAGAGAGCATGAGAGAGAGCACGAGAGGGAAGAGGGTCAGAGGGAGAAGCAGACTCCCTGCTGAGCAGGGAGCCCGATGCGGGACTTGATCCCGGGACTCCGGGATCATGACCTGAGCCGAAGGCAGTTGCTTAACCAACTGAGCCACCCAGGCGCCCTGTTGATAGACATTATTATTGTTGTAGTAATGACGTATGTAGTAATGTAGTAATGAAGTATGGAAAGAGATATGGGAATCATAATCATATTTTAGGGTTACAACGAACATTAAACAAAATACATATAAATTTAATTTTATCAATAAAGGACTGTAATTTACCATGAACATGTAAAACAAATAAACAAGAATAAATACCCATGAGTATACGAGCATATAGATTCTCCATATCTAAAAGCAAATTTTGCATTAGAATATCCACCAAAACACATCAAGAAATTAATTAAATTCCGCTTCAGAGATGGGGGAGGAATGGGCCAAGGCCTCTCGGAGGGTGCCCTGCAGCTTTGGGTCCACCCCCACCGCGGGGTCTGCAGGGTGGCTCCCGCTGAGGGGCCCCCCCGGAGCCGCCGGCGCTGCAGGGAGAGCTCCGGGGGAGTGGGCGCCAGGAGGCAGGACCCCTGGAAATCGGGGCGGGGTGGCTTCTGCTGGGACCTGGAGCCCACATTTGAGTGCTCAGGTTGGGTGGCACCTGGGGCTCTGCATTGCGGGGGGGGCGGGGGGCTCTGTGACTTTCTAACGTCTTCCCCCATGAGCCCCTCCCCCCCCCGGGGCCTCTGCCAAACTGAGGGAGGGGGCCCGAAGACAGTGGGCGGGGGCCAGTGCGCCAGCGGAGGGGACAGGGACTCCAGACGGGGTGCACAGGGCGCCGCAGGCCTGCACCGCTAGGGCGCCTTTGCCCTCACCTCTACCTGGAAGGCACCTGAGCCACCTGGGGAACACCTGGTCAGCCCTGCCCCGCTCCACGTCGCTAGGAGCCCAGGTGTGCCAGGAACAAACAATCTCTGGATCCTCTTTGATGACAGTTAATCCTAGTTCCTAATAATGATGATGTAGCTCATTACATTCAAAATTAACTCTTGGCAAACATTTAGTTTCATATGTAGTTTTTTTTTTTTTTTAGGTTTTATTTATTTGACGGAGAGAGTGAGCACAAGCAGGGGGAGGGGCAGAGAGAGAGGGAGAAGCAGGCTCCCCGCTGAGCAGGGAACCCGAAGCTTCAGCACCCTGGGACCATGACCTGAGCAGAGGGCAGATGCGTAACGACTGAGCCACCCAGGCGCCCCAAGTTCCATATGTAGTTCATGTAAGGCATAATCAGTTAAGCTATTCAATGATGAATATTTAAATCAGTGAATACTTAAACTCATAACCATGAATTTAATTATTATAACAGTAATACCTAAAAACCTCAAAATTATTTCATTTTTCATATGTATTCTCTTGCAAAATATTTCTATGGAAAGGATAGCATTGAGAGTTTTCATATTATTATCTCTGAATTGGTTCATAAACAGTAGCAACCACAGTAAAGCTAAATCCCCCCATGAATTCATTGCTCACTGTCTTCATTTTCCAAGGAGACTTCCAAGGTATGAGGGGATCATTCCTGCTCCAAGATCCTCCAAGGGACTCAGCCACACACGTTGGCACAACCACCACCGGACGGTCTTTAGAATTAAACACAACCTCTTACAAGCCCTTTTATTCCTCACGAGGTGTTTGTTTATTTGTGGACGTTTCTGTGACAAATACTGCCATTTGCAAAGATGTTTTTCTTCTAAACAAAAAAGTGCTTTACAAAAATAACATGCCTAGGCCTTCTAAACTTGCATGGTGCCTTCCTTCTGAGAAAAGACCTACAGGTACCTCTCTGACACTGTCTCTCTCCACCTCTGTACATCCTCACGGAACTGATGAGGGCACAGGAGACACTGAGAGGCAATTAAATCTTAAAGAGTCCCACTGATAAAGACCAGTACATATATCTCTTGCCTTCATATATTGATATTATATATTTATATATTAGTTTAATATATACGCTATATAAATACATGACACACCTTTTTTTCAATCTCTCTACTTTGTCACTGACAACGTGTTGGTGTAGGCTTTATCTTTGGGTCTTTATAATTTATTAGAAGTCCTTCCCCCGCTCGTACTCCTCCTGGTATATATTCCTATGCCCCTAGCCCAAGAGAGCACAGAAATGCCATTCCACTAGAAAGAATCATGCTCCTTCCCTGCCTCTCCTCACTCAACTCGCCTCACGGGAATGAGAAGCCGAGATCACTGGGTCCCTGCAAGGGACAAGCACCACCCTTTTCCTCTCTGGGGTCCTCGTTCATCCCAGACACAGGTACCATGTCAAGGAGCAAATCAGATGAGCTTTCATGACACAGACCACAGACCCTAAGCCTCACCTGTCCATGGCGGATGAATAAGGTGTGAATGCTTCAATGTCCTCCTAAGGATGATGGTGGCGGTAAACTGCCTTAACGAAAAAAAAAAGACCAGAGTAAAAGACTCACCAAGAGGACAATACCACTAGAGTCAAACTTCCAAAGCATACTTCAGCTAATATGGAAGGTGAATATGACCTGGTACATTCATTCTTGTGACTCAAGAAATCATAAGCCAAACATGAACTTTTCCCCCAGGTTGATGGAAGCCAGAGACCAATTCCCTAACATTTATAAATAAGCAGATATTATAAACAATCACTGAGAGAAATGAGCTGCCTCCTTCACTGAGCCCCAGGGAGGGACCAGCGGCTCACTTGGGCTCTGCGGGTCCTGGTTCCTCCCAGGACCCCAGGTTCTAGTCTCTGACGGCACAGGCTCAGCTCCCCAGCGAGCGACAAATCGCCGGTTTTGGCGCCGCCTGCTGGCCACGGGGTATGCAACCGGCAGGAACGCTTCGGAGTTCCTCATAATGATAATAAAGGTGGTATTAGTAAAGCCTGTTAAAATCCACAGCAAATGGAGAACAGTGTTGAAAACCACGAGCAGACAAATCTACTTAGTCAAGAATGAATAACTTAATTTAGCTAACTTGATAGTTAACTTGATTGTGACACTGTTACATCTTGTTTCTCCCTATGGAATTCATAGGGAAAACAAACTTTTCTCCAAGTTGGCATGTGGTAATGAGTAACCAGTTCCTATTATTTATAAAAATGTAGTATTATACTCTATCACTATGAATAATAAACAGCCAATGTCTTCCCACTATATACTATGCTTTATAGCAACATACCCCTGTGCCTCATCCTTTGTTTGATGGAGTGCTCCAGGTTCTCAAAGTAAATTTTTAATTTGTGTGCAATAAACTCTTACTCATTACTACTCAGTGATTCATTGGGTTTTGTTCTATTATTACTTCATTGTTCACATATTTATGTATTTTGTATATATTATTATATTAAATGCATATAACATAAAACATTTTTATTACTCTCTCCTTTGTCTCCTGTTAAGATGAATTGATATTGGCAATAATTTTTACAGAGTCTCTGTATTTTATTCTAGGTCTGTCCCCCTTTTTGTCTCTGTGCTTATATTTATTCCTCTAACCATTAACCCATGAACTCATGAGATGCTATTTTACTCCAAAGCATGCTAATTCTGTCACTTTTTTCACTCAACTTCAGCCCCCCTCTCCCCCCCAATGTGATGACTCCTTCAGTGAGTCCCTGGGAGGGGCCAGCACGTCCCCCACGCTCTGGAGAGTCCTGGTTCCTCCCAGACCCTCAGGATCCTGACTCTGATCAGCTCCCTGGAGCCAGAACCAAGGGGTCTTTCTGCCACCTGCTGGTCATGGGGTGTGCATCAGGTGTAAATGCTTTTGTTTCTCCTAATAATAATAATAATCATGGTAGGAGTAAAGTCTGTTCAAGTCAAAAGCAAATGAAGACCAGCATTGAAAATTCCTGAGCAATTCTTATTCAGTAAATAAGCAAATCTTATTTGCCAAATTTTCTAATACCAACTGACTCTGGGTCATATCTTTTTCTACTTCTGAAAATCGTAAGGAAATCTTTAAGCGTTTCTCAAGGTTCATTTAAGGGAACCAGTCACCAACCCCATATCATTGAAGAAAGTTCTTCAGAACTTTCAGAACAGAGTCAGATCCCGACTCTGATCAGTTACTGTGAAGAATAAACTGTCATTCTTCTCCCAATATATAAGCTCGTTCATAACAATATATACCTGAACTCATCCCATGTTTGGAGTACCTCAGGCTCAGAAAAATTTTCACGTGTGTACGGTAACTTTTTACTAATTCTTAATGGTTCATCAGCTGTACTTCTGTTATAGCTTAATTTTTCACATATATTTATTATTTTTACTGTGTACTCTATTAAAGCTACATGACAAGCATTCTTTTTATTACTCACTCCTTTGTTACCTGCTCAGCTGCATTGGTATGTGCCATTATTTTTATAATCTTTGCAATTTATGATCAATCCTTTCCCACATCCTCCTTGTCTGGATTTTTAATCCTTCACCACTAGGCTGTGAGCCCATGGGAAATGCTATTCGATTCCAAAGAATCATGCTTCAATCAAGTCTGTTAAAATCCAAAAGAAATGGAAGCCAGCTTTGAAACTTCTCTGAGAAGGAGAAAACAATTTAGTGAAAGAAGCAAATCTTAATTTTGGTTATTTCTGAGACTCACTGATCCTGTGTCATATTTTGTGTATGCCTCTGTAAATCATAAGCAAAACTTGAACTGTTTCCCAAGATTGACACCAGGCAACCCGAAACCAATTCTTTATCATTAGAGAATTCTAACATTATTACCAATCACTGTGAAGAATAAACTGTCACAGCTTTCCCAATATATAAGCTGCTTTATAACAATACAGTCCTGAACCTCATCCCATATTTGACTTGAGTCTTCCTGGGTCATGCACTGTTTTTAGAGGGTGCACAATAAAGTTCTACTGAGCACTATTCAGTTATTCATTGGCTTTACTTCTGTTAGTGCTGAATTTTTGACATATTTACCTATTATTTTATATGCTATTACATTAAAGGTACATAGCATGATTTTTAAAAATCATTTTCTGTCATTTGTCACCTGCTATGATGCATTTTATAGGTTATTTTTATAGAATCTTTGCAATTTATGATAGATACCCCCTCCTGTCCTGATTTTTATTCTCCACAGCCCATAAGCCTATGCAAAATGTTATTCCACTCCAAAGAATCCAGAGTGCCTTTCCTCACTCAATCTCCCCTCCTCAGAATGTGGTGACTCCTTCACTGAGTCCTTGTGAGGGGCCAGCAGCCCCTGTTAAATTGTGGGGTCCTGGTTCTTTCCAGACCCTCAAGTCCCAGTGTCTGACAGCGTTCAGATCTCTCCGCTCCTTGGAGCCTAAACCACGGGGTTATAGCGCCGCCTGCTGGCCACGGCGGGGGGTGCATCGGATGTGAATTCTGTGTTCACTTATTCAATGTTCAATGTTCATTTCGTTTATCCATAATAATGATGGTAGTACCAAAGCCTTTCAAAGTCTAAACAAATTAGACCAGCCTTAAAAATTCCCTGAGCAGATAAATATAATTTAGTGAAATAAGTTAAAGATCATTTAGCTTAGGTTGTAAAACAAATTCGAACTGAGTCATTTCTTTTTTTATGCCTCTGGAAATCAAAAACAAAACTAAAACTGTTTCCCAAAGTTGATATGAGCTGACCAATAAGAAATTCCCTACCATTTAAGGAAATTCTAATAGTATAACCAATCACTGCGAAGAATAAGCAGTCACTGCCGTCCCACTATATAACCTGGTTTATAACAATATACTCCCAAGCCTCAATCCCTATGTGGTTTCTGTGCTCCTGGGTCACATAGGAGCTTTTTGGTGTGCGTACAATGAATTTTTTCTAATTACTACTTCGCTGATCCGTTGACCTTCCTTTTCCTTCTCTTTTTTTAAAATTTTTTATTGTTATGTTAATCACCATATATTGCATCATTTGTTTTGGTGTAGTGTTCCATGATTCATTGTTTGTTCATAACACCCAGTGCTCCATGCAGAATGTGCCCTCTTTAATACCCATCACCAGGCTAACCCATCCCCCTACCCTCCTCCCCTCTAGAAACCTCAGTTTGTTTTTCAGAGTCCATCATCTCTCCTGGTTCGTCTCCCCCTCTGACTTACTCCCCTTCATTCTTCCTCTCCTGCTATCTTCTTCTTTTTCTTTTTTCTTAAAATATGTTGCATTCTTTGTTTCAGAAGTACAGATCTGTGATTCAACAGTCTTACACAATTCACAGCGCTCGCCGTAGCACATACCCTCCCCAATGTCTATCACCCAGCCACCCCATCTCTCCCACCCCCGACCACTCCAGCAACCCTCAGTTTGTTCCTGAGATTAAGAATTCCTCATATCAGTGAGGTCATGTGATACATGTCTTTCTCTGATTGACTTATTTCACTCAGCATAACACCCTCCAGTTCCATCCACGTCGTTGCAAATGGCAAGATCTCATTCCTTTTGATGGCTGCATAATATTCCATTGTGTATATATACCAC
>NW_027397079.1:7371830-7445840 GCF_003265705.2 Callorhinus ursinus | reverse complement strand
ATCTCTCCTTCTATTTTCAATGACAGCCTAGCTGGATATAGTATTCTTGGCTGCATATTTTTCTCGTTTAGTGCTCTGAAGATATCTTGCCAGTCCTTTCTGGCCTGCCAGGTTTCTGTGGATAGGTCTGTTGCCAATCTAATATTTTTACCATTGTAGGTTACATATCTCTTCTCCCGAGCTGCTTTCAGGATTTTCTCTTTGTCTCTGAGACTCGTAAGTTTTACTATTAGATGTCGGGGTGTTGACCTATTATTATTGATTTTGAGAGGGGTTCTCTGTGCCTCCTGGATTTTGATGCCTGTTTCCTTCCTCACATTAGGGAAGTTCTCTGCTATTATTTGCTCCAATATACCTTCTGCCCCTCTCTCTCTTTCTTCTTCTTCTGGGATCCCAATTATTCTAATGTTGTTTCGTCTTATCGTATCACTTATCTCTCGAATTCTGGCCTCGTGATCCTGTAGTTGTTTCTCCCTCTTTTTCTCAGCCTCTTTATTTTCCATCATTGGGTCTTCTATATCACTGATTCTCTCTTCTGCCTCATTTATCCTAGCAGTTAGTGCCCCCATTTTTGATTGCACCTCATCAATAGCCTTTTTGATTTCGACTTGGTTAGATTTTAGTTCTTTTATTTCTCCAGAAAGGGTTTCTCTAATAACTTCCATGCTTTTTTCAAGCCCAGCTAGTATCTTTAAAGTCATGATTCTGAACTCTAGGTCCGACATCGTACTAATGTCCGTATTGAGTAGGTCCCTGGCTGACGGCACTACCTCTTGTTCTTTTTGCTGAGGTGATTTTTTTCGTCTTGTCATTTTGTCCAGAGGAGAATAGATGAATGAGAGAACAAAATGCTAACAGGGTTACAATGTCCCCAGCAAATATACTCTATACAAATCAGAAAAGACCTGAAACCAGGGGAAAAGAAAGGGAAAGAAAGAAAAAAGAAAGAGAAAAAAAAAAAAGAAAAAAAGATAAAAACAAAAACAGAACAATACAAAAAAAGCAGAATATGATCAAATATGATCAGGCTAGTGCATAGATCAGTGCCACACACTAGATTTTGGGCGTATTTTGGTCTGTTAGAAAAAAGTGCCTCCTAAAATTTTAAAGGAAGAAAGACATATATGTACAAAATAAGGGTTGATACAATGAAGGGATAGAAGATGACTGTAAAGATGAAAATTATAAAAGATTTTATAAAAGGACTTGATAAGATAAGAAGTTGTTTGAAAAAAGAAAGAAGATTTAAAAATAAAGAAAAAGAAAAAAGGGAGAGAATGTGATCAGGCAGGAGACTAGAACAGAGCCATACACTAGTGATTTAGGGTATATTTTTATCTGTTAGAAGAAACTGTATCTCAAAATTTTAAAGAGAGAACAATTTATATATATATGCCAAAAATAAGGGTAACTACTATGAAGGGATAAAATATGACTCTAAAAATGAAAAATAAAAAATGTTTTTTTTAAAAGAGATTGATAAGATGTTGGTTGAAAAAGTGAAAAAGAAAAAAAACAGTTAACAAAAATTAACTTTGATGAACTAATAAATCATGGTAAAAAAGAGCCATGAATTCTATGTGCAGTATTCCCCTAGCGCTGGAGTTCTCCCGTTCTCCTTGATCGGTAAACTTGGTCTTGGCTTGCTGGCTGTTCGTGCTGATATTCTGGGGGAGGGGCCTGTTGCTGTGGTTTCCAAATGTCTTTGCCGGAGGCTGAATTGTCCCGCCCTTGTCGGTCCGGGCTAAGCAAGCTGCTCGGGTTTGATCTCAGGAGCTTTTGTTCCCTGCAAGCTCTCCGTACAGCTTTGGAGGACCACGGCAAAAATGGTGGCCTCCCAATCTCCACCCGGAGGAGCTGAGAACTCGGGGCCCCGCTCCTCAGTGCGCCCCCAGAGAAAAGCAGTCACTCCCGTCTCCCCGGTCTCCGGCCGCACTCCGTGCTCACCCGGCCTGTGACCGAGCGTTGCTATCTCTGGCACCCGACCCCGTGTGGAGTCTCCAAACCCAGCAGATCCCTGCGGTGCACTCCCGCGCAGCTCCTCCCGGGGGAGGAAGGGGAGTCTCCCCGGATCTGCCGCCTGTTGGGTCCCTGCTGCAGGAGCAGTGGCCCGACTGGGCCTCGGATCACAGTTTATGGCCACCCCGAGCTGAGAGCCCGCACCTCGGCTCCGTCTCTGCAGCCGGCTTCCCCGCTCTGATCCCTGGGAGCTCTGCCGCACTCAGGCTCCCCCGGTCTTTCTGTGACCCCGAGGGTCCTGAGACCACACTGTCCCAGGAGGATTCCACCCCCCGCTTAGCCACTGGAGCGACGTCCCTCCGCGGAGCCGACTTCTAAAAAGGTCCGATTTTGTGCTCCGCGGCTCTAGCACTTGCCAGAAGCGGCCGACGGAGGCCCCCTCCCCCGCCGTCTATGCTCCCGAATATCGCCTCGGATTCACTTCTCCGCACGCCCTACCTTCCAGCAAGTGGTCGCTTCTCTGTTCAGAGTGTTTTTACTCTTATCTTCTGTTCAGATAGTTGTTGCTACTCTCCTCTTCGGTCTCCTGTTGAGTTCGTAGGTGTTCAGAATGGTTTGATCCCTATTCAGCTGAATTCCTGAGACCAGACGAAATCCAGGTCTCCTACTCCTCCGCCATCTTGCTCCGCCCCCCTTTTCCTTCTCTTATTGCTGAACTTCTGCTATAGTAATATTTTAATAGTATTATATTGAAGGTATATAATATGGCTTCTTATCACTCCCTATGCTTTGTCACCTGCTAAGAAGCATAGTTATAGGCTGTTGTTTTTTTTTAAGATTTTGTTTGTTTATTTATTTGAGAAAGAAAGAGGGAGAGAGCAGAGAGCAGGAACTGGGGGAAGGGCAGAGGGAGAAGAAGAAGCAGATTCCCTGCTGAGCGTATATCCCAACACGGGGCTCCATTTTCGACTCTGCGATCATGACCTGAGTGGAAGTGAGGCACTCTGCCAACTGAGCCCCACAGGCGCCCCTATAGGCTGTTCATTTTATAGAATATTTACAATGGTAAGTCCTTCCCCCACCTCCTGGTCCTGATTTGTATTCCCCCACCCATAGCCCATGGGCCCATCAGAAAAGCTATTCTGCTCCAAAGAATCATGCTCCTTCTGTGCCTTTCCTAACTCAGTCTTCCCTCCCCAGAATGTGGTGATTCTTTCACTGAGTCCCTGGGAGGAGCCAGCAGCTCCCCCATCCTTTGTGGCGTCCTGGTTCCTCCCAGACCCTCAAGTACCACTGTCTGACGGCCTCTCCGAGCCCCAACTGGGAGCCCAAACCGCGGGGTCTTAGCGCCACCTGCTGGCCATAGGGGCCGCATCCGGGATGGTAAGCGGTAAAGCCAAACCCATTCCAAACACTTTTAGTCTTGGAAGGTACTCTATTTGTGGGGTATCCCTTTTTTTAAAAAAAAAAGGATTTTATTCATTTATTTAACTGAGAGAGAGGGAGAGAGGGAGACAGAGAGAGTACAAGCTGGGGGAGCGGCAGAGGGGGAGGGAGAAGCAGGCTTCCCGCTGAGCAGGGAGCCGGAAATCATGACCTGAGCTGAAGGCAGACGCTTCACCGACTGGGCCACCCAGGTGCCCCTGAAATTTTATTTTAATAACCCCAGTCATATTTTTATTTAATAATAACAAAAAAATTAAACTTTTAAAAATTCCCTTCGTTTAGAGCATGATTCCTAGTCTGGTCACAGAAGGGAGGTAGAATAAAACTAAAAATGCTTTCCACGAAGTCTTCAATTGATTCCGATAGTTTTCATGTCATTTTTTTCCCTCACCCATGACAGTTGAGTATTTCACTATGATATTAGTGTCTGATCATATTATGAGCTTGGCATATACCTCAGCAGAGGTTTTATTTGGAGGGTTTCTGTGGAAGGAGGTGATCAGTCTGGAGGATGAAGAGGTGAGGAGCCTCTTGGAATGCTCACAGTGCAGAAGTCCCTTGACGGAAAATAGCACGGGGTGGGGGGTGGGGGGAGGAACATTAAGAAGACCTGTCCCAACCACCAGGAGGAGGAAAATCGAGATCTGATCAGTTAGGATTGTGGGGAAATCCCTCGAGTCCCATCTCTGGGCTTCCACTGTCCCCTGGGCACTCACACCCACTCCCTCCCACAGCCCCTGCCCAGGTTTGTGTAAACGACCCTGGCTAGGATGCGGAGGGGGCAGGGAGGTTCTTGCTGAACATTCACACCCCCAGACGTGGACCCGTAGGTTGGGGTGATGGGGTGAGAGCACTGCCCACAGGTACTAGCACAGTGAGTGGCTGCAGGGCATTTGGGAAACTGCACCACTCGTGTCTGAGGATACAGTTCACCACACAGATTCATCAAAAGCCCGTTAGGCTAAACTCAGTGGAGGTGCAGCTAAAGGCAGATGGTGCCCTGGCTGAGCAGAGAGGAGCCTTGTGTTCATCAGGATCAACTGAGGTCTTGTCTGTCTTCAATCCTCCTGGAGACAGGTGGGGTCCTGTCCCCAAATTTGAAATCAGGTGGGGTCAGGGACTGCTGAGACCCATGGAAGAGGGAGAAAGACTCATGTGCTTGTTTCGGTCCCAGGACTTAAGACACTGGTGTCTTCCACTTCCTTCTCTTGAGACATTCTTTTTGGGATCCCTGGGCCACCATGTAAGAAGTCTGAGCACTCTGAGACCAGCACCAGGGAGAAACTGTGTGCAGGAGTCATGAGAGTGGCAGGACCATTGACGTCCAGTCTCTCAGTCATGCCTCCCAAGGCACCAAGGACAAATGAGTGATGGTGTACCCAGGACTCCTGAAACCAGCCCAGATGTCACCTGAGTACCATTGACTCTCCCCAGTTCAGACCACACGGAGCATAGTCAGCTAGGTGAAACTTTCTGTCCCTAGAAGTATTCTTGGGGGGCGCCTGGGTGGCTCGGTCGTTAAGCGTCCGCCTTCGGCTCAGGTCATGATCCCAGGGTCCAGGGATCAAGCCCCGCGTCGGGCTCCCTGCTCCGCAGGAAGCCTGCTTCTCCCTCTCCCACTCCCCCTGCTTGTGTTCCCTCTCTCACTCTCTGTCAAATAAATAAATAAAATCTTTAAAAAAAAGTATTCTTGGTAAGATGGGTTACTGAACACAGCCAACGTTCATAAAACACAGGTGTGCAAATTATATCTGATTATTTGTGTCAAATAAGCATTTGTTCCATTGAAATTTTAGTATTAAATGTAAATCATATTAAAAGATATGGAAGATGACCTAACACCAAGCTCCTAGAGAAATGAATATATATTCACATAGGTAGACGTGTGTGTGTGTGTGTGTGTGTGTGTGTCTGTATATGTAATCTAGTTAGGACATTTCCATAAATTGTCATGAGAATTGTTTGCCAATGATCATATCTTTGCAGTTGGAATGAGAGGGCAAGTGGCACGAGGAATTTTAATTTTGGCATTTTACACTCATTTCACTGTATGTTCCTGATAAGAGAGCATCTTCATCCTACTTACCACCTGAAAGCAGAAATTAGGGAAGATCCATAGAGGAAATAAGGCCCCTGTAGGTCCATCTTCCCTTGGAAGGTGGGCCCCTGACTGCCGACCATGCTCTATCAGGGAAGCAGATGGAACACCAAGGGCTCTTGCATGAAGCAAGACCCCAGAACCCTAGGTCCCTTGGTAAAGTGGCTCCATTCCTGGCTTGACAGGCCCATCTCACATTTACTAAGGGAATAAATACATAACATAAGGCACAATTTGCACAAATATCTTCCCTACATTCTGTAACAAAACCTCAGGACTGGTAACTTACCCATGATGTCTCTGTTTATATTGTTGACAGCCAGAAATCTGAGCCTCCATGGTCATTCATGGACGTGCAGACTCATCTCCACAAAGACACGTGGCCCTAATTGGCCCACCTTCCATCCCCCTGCCACCCAGCCTTCCTCTGTGCCTTGTCTCCTCCTGTGAGCAATTACTGAGGGCTTCTGTGTTAGAGATGTGACAATTACTGTCATTTTCCTTTTAAGTACTAGCAGAACTATATAATCTCAAGGATTTCCAGTCCCTGTTGCAGTAGTCAACAAATCATAATCTATTTAATGGATCCATTAAATAAAATGAAACTGGCCAACTAAACTTTGGCTAGGAAAGTTTAGTTGGCCAAACTAACTAGAATTTAAGTAAAAACTTGAAACATAAAATCACATCCAATTATAAATTGACTTCAAATTCATTTGCAATTGCCAGAAGTATATATATTTGGTAAGTCAGTGATATTGATGGATTAATGTGGCAGTTTTCTATATTTGGGACATTGAATTGTGGCAAATTAATTGCGGTGAATTGTTTGTAGACAATGTATTGTGTTCAGTAGTTATGAAGGAGGTGGCATCTGGAGCTTAAGTGTAGATGCAATACACCGTTCTGTAGAATCAAGATATTATGCGGAACTTCATTTATTCTTACTCCCAAATTCATAATGTGCAGAAACTAGAAGCAACTAATAAAAAGCTATCAGTGTATGTGATTTCACCGGCCCAAAGGACTCTGTTTCCTAAACACCTTTGGAAATCAAGGAAGCTTATTTTGGTTGCATTAAAATCTCCTTCAGCATCATTTAGTGATACTTTTTTTCTGGTACCAATTGTCTCCCAGAAAACTGGTTTCCACCATGTTAGTCTGTACTATCAGTACAGGAAGACTCGGCTCTGGGCTCTGTTTGCACTGTACTTAGTGCTTGGATCTGGGGGTACAAACTGGACCTCTCTCTGCTTTTGTTTCTTCACTTAAGAAGGAAGGAAAAAGATGAGATCACTGGCCTCAAACTTACTTTAAAGAGAGACTGTGCTCTTTAAAGAAGTGAATACCAATATTCAAAACTCACAAAGGCAGAGACTCTGGGTCTGGAGGCAAGCCTATGCCCTGAACCTGCAGCAACCACATCTACCTACCTCTGGTTGGCCACCCACTGGAAGATGTTCTCTTTCTGCAGCCATGTTTCGTCACTTTTGAAACTGTATCTTTTGGGATCCCTGGGTGGCTCAGTCATTAAGTGTCTGCCTTCCGCTCAGGTCATGATCGCAGGATCCTGGGATTGAGCCCCGCATCGGGCTCCCTGCTGGGCAGGGAGCCTGCTTCTCCCTCTGCCTCTGGCGCTCCCCCTGCTTGTGCTAGTTCTCACTCGCTCTCTCTCAGTCTGACAAATAAATAAAATCTTTTTAAAAAAACTGTCTTTGTATTTTTTTTAAAGATTTATTTATTTTAGAGAGGAGGGAGGGGCAGAAGGAGAGGGCGAGAGAATCTGGAGCAGACTCCCTGCTGAGCGCAGAGCCTGCTGAAAAGTTTGATCTCAAGACCTTGAGATCACGACCTGAACTGAAACCAAGAGTTGAGCACTCAACCGACTGCGCCACCCAGGCACCCCTAAACTGTCTTTATGTACACACAGTGATTACATATAAACTGGGTCACACGCATGTTTATCCACATGTTATCTAAAATCACCCTAAATTGATCAAATACAGGAAGAGGACTGCTTGGCAAAGTTAGCAAAAAATCATCAATGCTTGTTTTTTGAAAATTCTATATATATGTATTTTTTTCTAGTTGCCTTTCCTGATTCCAGTTTGCCATCAGTAATCGTTTAAATAACTGAGATACCTTCATGCTAAACTTAAATTGTTAGTTCTTGCCTCTGTGATAATGAAATAATAGGTAACATTTTCAAGGTGTAGAGTGACATGCGATATCTCTAAAAGTCACACCTCACTAGGTTATTTGCCATTAAAAATCCATTTTATTTTTTCATTTTATGTTATGTTAGTCACCACACATCACATCATTAGTGTTTGATGCAGTGTTCCATGATTCACTGTTTGCGTATAACACCCAGTGCTCCGTGCAGTACATGCCCTCCTTAATACCCATCACTGGACTAACCCATCCCCCACCCCCTCCCCTCTAGAGCCCTCAGTTTGTTTCCCGGAGTCCACAGTCTCTCATGGTTCGTCTCTCCCTCTGATTTCCCCCCTTCATTTTTCCGTTCCTTCTCCTAATGTCCTCCATGTTATTCCTTATGTTCCACAAATAAGTGAAACCATAGGATAATTGTCTTTCTCTGCTTGACTTATTTCACTTAGCATAATCTCCTCCAGTCCCATCCATGTTGATGTAAAAGTTGGGTATTCATCCTTTCTGATGGCTGAGTAATATTCCATTGTATCTATGAATCACATCTTTATCCATCATCTGTTGAAGGGCATCTTGGCTCTTTCCACAGTTTGGCTATTGCAGACATTGCTGCCATGAACATACCCCAAAAACAAATAATCAAATCAAAAAATGGGCAGAAGACATGAACAGACACTTCTACAAAGAAGACATACAAGTGGCTAACAGACACATGAAAAAAATGTTCATCATCATTGGCCACCAGGGAAATTCAAATCAAAACCACGTTGAGATACCACCTTACACCAGTCAGAATGGCAAAAATGGACAAGGCAAGAAAAGAAATGTTGGAGAGGTTGTGGAGAAAGGGGAACCCTCTGACAATGTTGGTGGGAATATAAGTTGGTACAGCCACTTTGGAAAACAGTATGAAGGTTCCTCAAAAAGTTAAAAGTAGAGCTACCCTATGACCCAGCAATTGCACTACTGGGTATTTAACACAAAGATACAGATGTAGTGAAGAGAAGGGGCACATAAAAATCCATTTTAGGGGCGCCTGGGTGGCTCAGTCGTTAAGCATCTGCCTTCGGCTCAGGTCATGATCCCAGGGTCCTGGGATCGAGCCCCGCATCGGGCTCCCTGCTCGGCGGGAAACCTGCTTCTCCCTCCCCCACTCCCCCTGCTTGTGTTCCCTCTCTCGCTGTGTCTCTGTCAAATAAATAAATAAAATCTTTTTAAAAAGTCCATTTTAAACTACATTTTAAAAGATTCTCTTTTATTCAAATAGTAACAGAATAACTTGGAGAACTGAAGAATGAATCTAAAGAGGGTTAAAAATTAGAAGAACAGATAAATTGGATTACAGATTTTTCTGTTTTTAATAATTTCCTGTAGAATTTTTAAAATGTACTATAAACATAAATGTAATAAAAATATTTGGTTATTCGTAGGGATCTAGGGTTATCACTTATTAAATCCCAGGAGTATGCAAAGAAGTTAGTTTATAATTATCTTCACTTTTTCTTGGTATTTATTTGGACTCCACCAATTACCACTGGTTTAATCAATGCCCCCAACCATTTGGTCTGACAGTCCCCATGTTAGTAATGTGGACATTATGACGAATGCCCGAGTCCAGACCCACTCCAGTGTAGCACGGCACAGATCTGACATTCAGAGGAAAAGGATTTCTTGGCTGAAGCCATAATGATGTGGGTGAGAGAAAAGGGAAAGCAGAGACCTAAGTCAAGTGTGGAAACTAGAAACAGAATGGGGAGACCGTAAGATCCCTCCCCAGCAGTGTGGCGGATCTCCAGTTACTGAGAGACTACAGTTTAGTAGAGAAATTACTGAAAAAATTCAGAAGTTCCTTATTTCAGGAAGCCTAAACAAAACCAACAAAACATTACCATTTTAAACATCAAAACCATTTAGAAATTGCTAAAATAATTTGATAATAAATTTTCTAAAGTCACTTAGAACTGCCTTTTACCAGGATGGACTTTTACACAACACAACCCCCAAGTAGAAGAGGAGGCAGCCAGGGGAAGAGCTCGGGCCCCCTCCAGAAGCCCACGTAGGGGAGAAAAATCACAGGTGGTCTGCTTCAGGGCTTGGCTATTTGTTCAAACACATGTGAATCTGAGACACTGCGGCCTGTTCCGTGGGTCCTCCTGGTGCTCCGACAATCGTTAGGGTCATCACAGCGTGCACCTGGCTAGATCTGGTTTATGTCCAGAGACTCTATAGCCCTGTCTCCAACCTCATGCCACGACTGAATTCTGTAAAGCATTCTGAAAACTTGTTTCCACTTTTTGAAAAATTTTTATTGAAATTTAAACACCATGTATTTTTTAATTTAATTTTTTATTGTTAAACTAGCCAGCATATAATACATCATTAGTTTTTCATGTGTTCAACGATTCATTAGTTGCGTATGACACCCAGTGCTCATCACATCACGTGCCTCTTTAATCCCCATCACCTGTTACCCCCTCTCCCCTTCCCCTCCCCTCTGCAACCGTCAGCTTGGTTCCCGGAGTCCAGAGTCCCTCCTGGTTCGTCTCCCTCTCTGATTTCTCCCCCTTCAGATTTCCCTCCCTTCCCCTCTGGTCCTCCCTGCTGTTCCTTATGTTCCACATATGAGTGAGACCACATGATAATTGTCTTTCTCTGCTTGACTTATTTCACTTAGCATAATCTCCTCCGGTTCCATCCATGTGATATATTTTCACAACCTGAATCCACTGGAACTGGAAACCAGATTAAGAAGCAGACATGACCAGCACCTGCCACTCAACCCCTGTGCACCCTGTCGGTCAGTATCACCCCAAAGGTAGCCCTTTCCACCACTTCTGACAGCATGGATTCACATTGTCCTTTAAATTTGGAATTTACAGATCATGTGCCCTTTTGTGTCTGGCTTCACATTATGTCTGTTAAATTTGTTCTGATCACTGGTCGATTTGTAGATCATGAATTCACACTGCTGCTTAATACTCCATTTGGTGACTATTCAACATTTGCATACCCATCTTTTGTTAACAGGCATGATGTGACTATTGTAGTGAGCATTCTTGTACATGTCTTTTGGAGACCATATGGAAGAATTTTTGTTGGAACTGAACCAGGAATAGATATGCTAAATCATAGGACACGCTTCTATTGATTTTTAAACTTCCAAACCACTTGCCTACACTGTCCCACGGCACACACTCTGTCTCTGATGAGAGCTCAACACTTACGCCAAACACTGTGCTACCAACTATTTAATTATGTTACTGGAGTTAACAGGAGACACAGCACTTCCCAGTTGTGTGATGGACATAAACCATGACTTCTTTGCTGGGCTGTGAGTCAGGGCTGCAGTAGTGTAGTCTCTGACCTTGACCGTGGGTGCCCCACCCCTATGTCCTTCACAAATTATAGGCATCCTCCATCCGTTTTGTCCTTCGGTTTGTAGATTAGTCTTTTCTCTTTTTAAAAAAAATAACTGTGGTAAAATATGTGTAACAGAACTTACCATTCTAATCATTTTTAAGTGTCTAATTCAGTGGCATTAACTACATTCACATTGTTGGGCAACCATCACCACTATCCAATGCCAGAACTTTTTCCTCATCCCAAACTCCCTGCTACCTCCCCCCAGCCTCTGGTAACCTCTGTTCTACTTTGTGTCTATGAATTTGACTACTACAGGTACCTCATGTAATCATATGGTATTTGTCCTTCTGTGGTTGGTTGATTTCACTTAGTAAAATGTTTTCAAGGCTTACGCATGTTGTAACATATGTCAGAATTTCATTTCTTTTTAAGGCTGCATACTATTCCACTGCATGTATATACCACATTTTGCTTATCTATTCATGTGTTGTTGATGGACATTTGGATTGTTTCTACTTTTTGACTGCAAATAATGCTTCTATGAACATTGCTGTGTAAGTATCTGACTCCCTGCTTTCAATTATTTGGGATATATACCTGGGAGTGGAAGTGCTGGCTCATATGGTAATTCTACATTTAAACTTTCAAGGAACGACCAAAGTGTTTTCCACTGGGCAAATTTTATACCATTTACATCCCTGTGGGCAATGCACAAGGATTCTGGTTTCCCCATAACCTCACCAACATTTATTATTTTTTTAAAATAAAAGCCATCCTAATGGCTGCCAAGTGGTATCTCATGGTCATTTTAATTTGCATGTCCCTCATGACTAGTGATGTTGTGCATTTTTTCATGTTATTGGCTGTTTGTAGATTTTCTTTGGAGAAATGTATGTTCAAGTCCTTTGCCCAATTTTTAATTGGGTCATTTGTTTCCATCTGTTACTTTTTAAATTTGAGAAATACACCACAGTGACTTTTATGCGGGGATTTAAAAAAATACATCTCTAATGGTGTCCTTCCCGTGTGTCTGTACCGCACACTGCCTCTGGGGTGAAGTCCACGCTATCCAAGCAGGGGCTCGGGGTGGGGGGGTTCCTTCTGCAGCCTCCTACCTGGCTACTTTGCCTCACACTCGATACTGCAGTCCCCCCTCCTCACAGACACCCTGCCTGTGTCCATGCTCCTTTTGCAGAGATCTCCTTCCCTTCTTCTCTTCTTTCTCCTTGCTCATCTTCAACTAAATTCTAATCATGTTTTAAGATTCCACTCAGGACCATTTCTTCAAATCATCCTTCCAAACCCTTCAAGCCGAGCTCTGGTCATACTCCTGCCTTTACTACGTGTGGTGGATGTCTCTGCCATCCACCTCCTAATGATAGTTACCTGCGTCTCCCGCACAGGGCATGCTCACTCACTGCGAGTAAGTGTGGGCCTCTGTCATCTGCACACAGCAATACCTTGCACAGAAAAGGAGCTCAGCATTTGTCTCACAGAACTGAACTCTTGATTTCCATGAACTACTGTCAAAAAGGCTTTCTCTTTTGTCTAGCAGTAATGCATGACAGTACCTGTTTCACTGTGCCCTAGCCTGCATTGGGAATGACAGTATTTGTGGCCAGGCCTGGGGGCGGGTGTCAGGGCAGTGGCAGCAGGGCCAAGGGTGATGCTTGGTCGAAGTGTGACTTGGGAATCAAGGGTGGGGCACAGGGCAGAGGAAGATGCTTTGCTATCGGTGGGGCTCAGAACAGTGGCAACAGGGGCTCAGTACTGTACATGGTGAGGCGTGTCACATCCCAGTCCTGGGGAATGGGGCAGAGCAGCAAGTGGAGCCCCTGGGGGCAGGTCTCCCTGCAGCTGGGGTCAGCTGTGATGAAGACCGTGGGAGAATTCAGTAGCAAAGGACACAAATGTCCCCAGTGGTAAGGCTTGTTCTCTTTCCCTTTTCCACGCGGGGTGGAACTCCTCTGGCAGACCCCTCCTGCTGCTGAGCTGGTCTGGACTGGGGAAAGAGGCTACACTGCTAGAACGCTTCCTGAACTTTTCATGCAGCCATCCTTGGGTTTTGAGCTCTGCAAGGCTTTTGCTACTTCTCTGTCATAGTCCACAGCTTTCTCAGAGCTGTTTTTGCCAGTTTGTAGTTAGTTGTGGTTTTTGTGGGAGAAATGGGCACTGGGACCTCCTAACCCTCCATCTTGTAGATGTCAACCCTCAGTTTTTTCTTTCTAGAGTTATTTTTTGTCATACTCAGAGAAGGGCATGGTCATACAAATTTAAATCTAGCTGTTTCATCTCCAGAAGAAAAACAGAGAAGAATTTCAAAGGAAAACATTTTCCTGATCTTGCCATATATCATATTAAAAGCTTTTAGAGGCAGGTGCTTATATAACAGCGGTTGAACAGTCTCTCTCCCAGAGCCCATCACTTGTATGAGGGACCCGGTTTCTAGGTTTCTGCATGTTACTGGGGAACTGTCCACAGGAAATGGAAACCACCCTTAGAGCTGTCACTGCTTTAAACATCTCCGTAAAATGTGATTAGTTTATCCACAAAACGTCCAAGCAGATTGAGTAGTTTCAGGGTTGTGGCCACCTTCGGAGCCCTGAGAGGTGCTCGTCCCCTCCTCCCAGCAGCCCACCCCATATCCCCTTAACACCGCAGCTAAGGCTGTGGGAGGACAGGCAGTGGGGCTCCCTCTAAGGCACTAGCTGATCTGTGAACTCAACAATGACAGGTTAAGAATATTTCTCTCACAGACTGCATTCTTATTGTGCATTCATTACTGCGCATCTGTGACCATCTCTGTCACTAGCTCTGTGTCCTCAGATGACACATAGGAACCAACTTTTTACTGTCCCATTACCTCACACTACAGATGCACATGGAGAAAATCCTTTGGGGATTCCCTCTGCAAGACATGTATAAGACCTGGAGATTCTTAAAATTTAAACGTATGAGATGTTGAATGACATGCAGAACTGTCTCCAAAACTGGTTCTGGTGCTCCCGACTCAGAAAAAGCCATTGGAGTACATGAGTTTCCCTTACCCACCGCTCAATGGCCCTCCTTATCACTGTACTCAGCCCAGTCCTAGTTTCAGTATGTCAGCCTCAACTATGGCAAGGAGAACAATCACCTAGTTTCTAGTCTTTTCCATGGAGGAAAGCAATCTCTGGGTGATTAATATCAACACTACATTCATTTAAAATGCAAAGGCATCCCTTACTCTGCTTATTAGTTCCTGAAGATAAATTGCACAGCTGTTCTTTGGGGAAAACTGTAGCCCAGAGAAAGGTCACCATCTGGTTATTCATGACTACATGTGTATGGAAGAGTTCTGAAAAGCATCGCTGGATTAAACAAGAACTGTTAGTTATTTGCATTGCATTTACTGATGAGAATATTCTTAGGGATTTTTACATTTTAAAAACTGTTTTCATTAAAATATTAGAAATCAAATATGACTGAGGTGAAACAAAATTACATTTTTTCCTGCAGCACCCAGGCAGTAGGAACCCTCAGATTTCAGAACAGCAGGGTTCAATGATAGCCTGACCACAATCATGTCTGAAATTCAAAAGAAAAAACAATGAGATTTTGATAGAATTAAACTATGACAAAACATTTAATATTAAAATGGTAGGGTGAATTTGAATAATAAATATAGTAACTGCAATACTGATAATATAATTACTGAAAACATTATAACGAAATATTCTAATGATAAACATATAAGTATCAATTTCAATAACAATATAATCTGTGCTTATACTATTACTACTGAATTATTCAGTAATTACTAAAAATAATTGTATTTTTAATTTAATTAATATAAAATTATGATGCACTATTTACATATTCTACATTACTAATTTACATTAGTTTGATATGACACATAATGCCAATAAAACTTTAATATTAGAATGTTTTCTAAGTTTCTCAGAAATATTTATATAGAAGTTAACTATGTGAGGAACTGTTTGGCCAACAAAGAAAGTGATGTTTTTTAAAGTGCTGGCATTTTCTGGTTCACTTTTTTTTTAAGTATTTGTTTAGGGCAGTTTTAGGTTCACAACAAAGTTGATGGGAAGGTACAGAGATTTCCCATCTACTGCCTGCCTGTGCACACGCACACCCTCCCCCACTCCCAGTCTCCCTCTCCAGAGGGGTAGGTATACCTACACTGACACATCATCACCCAAAGCCCACAGCTTACCTCGAGGTTCACTCTTGCTGTTGTACATTCTGTGGGTTTGGACAAATATTTAATGACATAAATCCATCATTACAACATCATTCAGAATATTTTAACTGCCCTAAAAATCCTGTGCTGATTAACTTTTTAAAAACTGTGTATTTTCAAAAGAATGGAATATCTGGAAGTTATAATGTCCTTTCATTTTCCACATAATAAAATCATTATTATTCACTTTATATTTATGAAGAATTCCTGATATTGGTTAATGTTCTCACTTGAAATGTTAAGTGGTTCACCCTACGGCATACTGTAAATATACCATTTTCTGGTAAAGAGTACTTTATTTGAATATTCAAGTTACTATCCACTAGATTATTTTAATCAACATTTAGCCTATGCTGTAAAAACATGTTTATACTGATTTCAAATTTCATAATAATTGCAATTATTCAATTTTAATTGTTTTGGAAAAGTTTCCTTAAACATTCACAGTTTTGTAGTGAAATGTGGCCAGATAACAGACCCTAAGATAGAGTTTAAAATAGAATTATTTTATTCTTTATGACAGGAACGTAAGAATCCACATATTATCACATGGATCAATAGACATCACACATAAATTAAGAGAGATATTTATATTTTTCCACTACCCTAGTTCTCTAAAAACCAAGATTTAACAGATTTCTAAAATCAACCTTTAATATATATCTAAAATACAATAATTCCTACTTAATAGTGACAATAACAATACCATTACATTCCTGTATTATGCTACAGGGATCATTCAGTAGAATTTAGTAATTACTCATATCTTCCCTTGTTATTCTCCCGAATTAAAAAGCTAGAGAAGTTTAGGAAACAGAAAGAAGGTTTGTCTAATTGAAGGAGAAAATTACCATTGATCCCCCACCAAAGCAGGAGAAAAAGTAGCTTCACGAAGATAAATGTAGACCTTTGATACAACTTTTCTCTAGGAGATTCAGCCCACTGAGCTCAGAAGAGCGATCTCTGAGTCAGTTTAGCATCCCAAGTATGTGTCATGAACGTGCCCACAAACACTTGTTTATGGGCCCTCCCCAGTTGGGGCCAAGGTGCAGTGTCATTTAATTCTGCCACATTGTACAGTTTACACATCAATTTTCAGAATAAAAGCCAAGGTTTTTAGTAAAATTTAAATATAAAAACATTTAAAATAAAAAAATAAAAATTTCAAATACCTTTCACTGTCATGAATGTTCCACACAAAATTATTTTCATGGAAGAAATCTTTACTTTTTATCAATTCACTATTTGGCATATTCTCAAATGTGACATTGGGGAGTCACTGTGACACATGAGTGTGGATCACTGCTCAGTCTTTCTACCTGTCACCCTCTCCAAGTCGGCATCTGGCAATGAGGGAGTCTCAACACTTACCAGCCTTAAATCCTACAGGGCTGGCATTTTAAGCAGTTTCTGGGATGGAGCTGGATGCAGAGTGTGTGGGTAGAGTAGAGCTGGAGGGTAGGGGGCAAGCTGACACCTGTTCTTGATACAAGGGAAGGTGAGGGACCGACTTCAGGAGACACTGGGGAAGGATCATCCACTGGCTGCTTGGATACCGGCTTGTCCCTTTGCTGAAGGTCACTGTAACCCCAAGCCCAGCTCCCTTCCTCCTACTGTCAGGCTCACATGGCTCCATTATTTTCTGTCAGGTTATTTTCCACTTCTGTTTTTATAGACCTAGAGTCCAGAACAAATACCCTGAATGCTCCAGCTCACCTCTGCCCCTACTTCTCTTTAAATTGTATAAGGAAGGTAAAAGCAAACCATGTCATCCATAAACTGGTCTGGTATCGTCTGCTAGGTCTTGGTGTGCTCCTGGTGAACATAAGCAATTGCACAGAACATCGACATCATTTAAGGCCATTATGTGACCATGATGGATCAGGAGAAAGACAAATCCATCCAGTTATCATGTTCAAAATATGAACATCATCCAAGCCACAAAATACCAACCACACCCCTCTCCCAGCCTATATACGACTGTTTCTTTACAAATCAGAGCTGTAGTCTTATTCTATTCATACCTCCACAGAGAGATTTCATAAGACACCAATTAAACAGTTATCCCTGCTTTCTGACAGCAAATAATCTAGATCAAATCACTGCTTCTTTTATTCCCAAAATCAACTAACACAAGTGAAAATAAGGTCCTTCTAACACCTTCTTAGTAAAATATTCTAAAGTTCCATTTTGAAACTTGTCTCTAGATGAAAGGAGTAATGAATCCATTTTTTCTTCAATTGCAGGCATGTTCCTGATAGTCTTTAGTGAGAGATCCCTAACAATATGAACATATGCATGTATATAAAGGCGTAGATATTTTTACAAACCTGAACCTGTGTTCTCAAAGTTCAAACATAATTCCACAACGCAAGATCTATACGCTGAACTGGAAGTCCCAGTGAGGACTGGTACACAGACTTCCAGCTGTTGTGGAGCCCAGAGACACTGCTGGTTGTGGATGTGTGTGTGAGCAAGAGTGCAAACACATGGAACAGGGAAGAGAAGCTGCCATCACTAGCTGGAGCCCTGGAGTGACAGGAGTAAAGGTGTTTGTGGTTGTGTCTGGCCCTCAGATCCCCATCCACCGAGGCACAACTCAGTGAGGCAGATGCTAAGACATCACAGTGTCGGCGGACAGAGAGGAAACTGGACTCTTCTGGGGGCTGTGGCTCCTGCTCACGGTCTTCCCTCCCCATCCTCAGTCCTCTGTTACATTTTCTGCCTAATCTCAAGTCAGGGGCAATTCCAACTGCACCCATGGAGTCGGGGATGGGGTTCTAAGAGAGCCAAGAAAGGGAACCTCGAAGCAGCTGCCTGTGGTTGAGGTGACAGATGGATGAGTCACATTTCTATCGAACTGTTGAGGCTCTGCTTGCATCCATATCATATTTCTGCAGAATTAGATGTGCACCTTCCACAAGAAAGCAGCCAAAAGCTGTGTCATGACTACTTCTACATTTGGTAGCCAATCACATAAAAGATGCCAATGTTTTAAACATCTTCCACCCAAATTCCACACATCATGAAATTACGACCTTCCTCTCTGGTGCTGTGCGCCCCTCTGGCCAACAACTAAAGGAAACAGGCCAAGGAAAGGAGTTCAGGGTTGCCTCCTATTTTACTCATTTCTCACATTTGTGAGGAGGAGCATCTAGAGAAAAATCAGAAATGATTTCAAGAAGGAGAGAAGTAACTCTTTAGGGATCCCCTGAAATATACTCCTATAATTAGGAGGGCAAGGCTGGATGCAGAGGGCCAAGACTGCTGCCTTGAGGTTCCTGGGCCCCAAATCCAGGGGCAAGCTGAGGGCTCCACGCTTCTGTCTGCAGCCACAGGGACATTCTGTATCCCGTGGAGCTCTCCCAGCTCTGAGTTTATATCTCCTTCCATCACAGGACACATGTCACCTCAGGATTCTGGTTCTTTAGCTGGTGTCATCGTTTTCAATTGAGATACAATTCACATTCCATAAAATTGACCCTTTTTTGGCGAAAAAATTCATTTTTTTTTTAGTATATTCACAAGCCTCTGTGAGCATCATCACTAATTACAGAACATTTTTATCATCCCCCAAGAAACCCTGTGCCCATTAGCAGTCATTAGTTATTCCCCCCTCCTCCCAGTCCCTGGCAACCACTCCGTCTCTGTGGACCTGCCTATCTGGACATTTCATACGCACTGAAGTACATGGTATGTATCTTCCGTGTCTGGCATCTTTCACTTAATATAATGCTTTCAAGGCTCATCAGTAAAGGAGAACACACTCAGCATTTCACTTTTTTAAAATTTTATTTGATAGCGAGAGAGCACAAGCAGGGGGAACGGCAGGCAGAGGGAGAGGGAGAAGCAGGCCCCCTGCAGAGCAGGAAGCCCGACCCTGGGGCTCGATCCCAGGACCCTGGGATTATGACCCGAGCTAAAGGCAGTCGCTTAACCAACTGAGCACCCAGGCGCCCCTCAGCATTTCATTCTTGTTTTAATAGCTGAGTTAACATTCCATTGTATGAATATGGCACATTTTGCTGATTCAATCAACAATTTATGGACATTTAGGTTGTTTCCACTTTTTGGTTCTATGAAACTGTTAAGAACACTCACATATACATTTTTGTGTGAATGTATGTTCTCAATTATGGATATGTGAGTAGAAACCGCACTGCTGACTATATGGCAACTACCTTTTTGAGGGACTGCCATGCCAGTCTGCTTTCCCAATCAGCTGCAGCATTTTACATTCCTACCTGGAGTGCATGAGTTCCGGTTCTCCATGCCCTCTCACTTGCTCACCATCTGTCTTGTATCAGCCATCCCAGCGGCAGCATGGAGGTTATCTCACCGTAGTTCTGATTCGCATTTCCCGAATAAATAATGATGCTGAGCTTCTTTTTGTATTCTTACTGGTCACTTTTAGATCGGAAAAAGATCTATTCAAGTTTTTTTTTGCCTGTTTTCAAATTTGGATTATTATTTCGACAATTTTTGAGTTGTAAGAATTCTTTACACATTCCGGATACTATGCTCTCTTCAGATCTTTGATTTGCAATTATTTTCTCCCATTGTGTGGGAAGTCTTTAAACTTTGTTAGTGTCCTCTGAAGCACAAACATTTTCATTTTGATGAACCCAATTTATCTATTTTTTTTTTTGGTTGCATGTGCTTTGGTATTGCCAAATCCAAGAACACAAATATTTGCATATATATATATATATTTATTTTTTATTTATTTTTATTTTTTAGTAATCTTTACACCCAACGTGGGGCTTGAACTCATGACTCTGAGATCAAGTCACACACTATTCTGAGCCAGCCAGGTGCCCCCAAGAACACAAACACTTATGTCTTTGTTTTCTCTCAAGAGTTTTGTGATGTTAGCTTTTATATTTAGCTATTTTACCCATTTGAGGGTTTTTTTTTTTAATATGTTACATGGGGTACCATTTCTTTTCTTTGTATGTGGATGCCCAGTTGCTCCAGTACCATTTGTTAAAATAACTATTATAGCTCCCATTGAATATTCTTGGCACCATTGTCAAAAATAAATTGACTGTTAAGTATGAGGATTTATTTCTGAACTCTCAATTCTAGTCCACTTATCTAAAAGTCTATTCTTATTCTAGTACTACAGTCGTGATTAATGTACTTTGTGGTAAGATCTGAAAGCAAGACATATGACTACTCAATTTAATTTTTCCTTTCAAGGTTGTTTTGTTTATTCTGGGTCCTTGCACTTCAACATACATTTTTATGGTCAGCTGGACTTGTGATACAGATTACACCAAATCTGCAGGTCAATCTGGGAGTACTGCCATTTAATATTAAGTCTTCAAATCCATAATCACTTTCATTCCATAAGCACTTTTTTATGGTATATTTCATTTCTTTCAAAATATTTTGTTGTTTTCAGAGTGCAGATCTACCTATGTTAAATATATTTTCAGTATTTTATTCTTTTTGGTGCTATTAAATATTTTCTACTCTCTAGGATCCTATTCTGGACCATACATTGCTTTTTGCTGTCTTATCTTGATACTTTCCTGTGTTCTAGAACATGTTTCAGTTTTGTCTTCCATGAAATTGTCATTTTTGTAGAGTTTAAGCCAGTTGTTTACCACAATTCCCCAAAATGGTATTTCCTTCTGTTTTCTTATTGTGAGATTTAGTTCATGTATTGTCGCCATTCTTTTTTTTTTTTTCTTTCATTTTTCAGGAACACTACACAGCGGTGTTTGGTCTTTCTCAGTGATTTACACCAGGAGCTACAGGATGTCAATGCTTTTCATTATGATGTTAACTTTTTCATGGATGGCAAAAACTTCAATTACATGCTTTAACTGTTTACCTAACGTTAACCTTTCACTATGGTGGTTTCAAGTGGTGATGTTTTTCCTACCATTCCCTCTGCTTTTAGTTGGTTTCCACTCTTTAGAGTGTTTTCATTTCCCTCCACATATAGAGGCATGTACATGTACGAGTATGTTAATCTTTCAATGTGCTAAAAATCCATTATTTTTATTCTTTATTTTAATGATATGGTTGTCCCAAATGTGGCCAAAGGGGCCCCTCTGATCTGCCCCATTTCCTTTTTACCTACCTCTCCTTTTGTGAGTACTTCCTTACTTTCCAGCAAAAGATACCTTAGATACTTTCCCTCCTCAATACCAATCGTGTATTTCCCTGCCTCAATCAGTCCTTCCTCCAAGGAAGCCTAGTTCCTATAACTGAGAATGAAATTTAGAAACCCAGTATTTGAGTGGTATTTGTCATTGCAACTGAGGTGTCCCTGCTTCCAGGCCCTTTCAGAGGACAGGATGAGGAAGCACAAGCACACACATCATTAATTCATGTTAAGACTATTTCCAATCCAACATCCTGAGACTTATCTTCTCCTTCCTCAAGTATTTGTGTCTCCATTTTCCATTACCAAGTAAAACTTTGGCTGAACAACCTAAATATATTTAACCACATACTCAGTCATATGATACACAAAAATACTTCAAAAATTGCTACACTCACACCACTGCAAAAAAAAAAAATCAAGTAGGCATAAGGATAATTTGCAAATATTTTTGTATATCACTTAAGTGTATATAGTAAAAACAATGTGTTAAAAAGTTAGTTGAATTTATTTTGTGATTATGGTAGTTATTTGATACAAAGTTAGGCCCATTTTTTTCAATTTTTTCCCACTCATTCTTGTTGACTTTAATTTCATGGTTGTTCCCAAACCAAAACCATGCAAAGGGTATTCTCAGAAAGCGTCCTCCTACCACTTCCTCAATACTCCTCTCCACTCCCTGGTGGTTACATTTATTGCTTATCCTCCCTTTGCTTTTTCAAGGCCAGCAGCAGACTGTCTCTGGTTTCACATCTGACATCCTCTTGTTTCTGACCTGCAGATCCCCTTCAAAATGGCTCACCTGATTAGGTTATGCTTATTCTGGAAAAACGCCCCTGTGATTATCTTATAATTAACCAATTAGGGATCTTAATGACATCTGCAAAACCCCAGCACCATTGCCATATAATGAGGAGAATGATATTCCATCACATCCAAAGGTTCAGAACAGAAGCAAAGGGAGGAAATTATACAGGTGTGAACCCCAAGGGATATAATCTTGGGGGCAAACTTAGAATATTGCCTAGCAAAATTACCCAGAGAGTCTGAGGTTCTAATTTATATGGATTAACTGCTTGGAGCTTTAAGAAAGCACTGGGAGAGAAGAAAAAGTCTTAGATTCCACCCACACCCTCTACCATGGTCCCAACCCCTCATCTCAATCAGGACCCCTATGTCCCCTCAGTGTACCCTGTACTCCCCCATCCTGTTCTTTAACCTACATTAACCCTCCTTAGCTGAACCCTCTTCCTGAGGCCTGTGCACATCCTGGATCACCAGTACCTGTCCCAAAGCCCTGTTCTTCTGCTCAAGTCACTTCAGGTGGTGTGGCCTCTCTATGACCTTGAGTCCACCTCCACACGCCCCCTTCGGCCTCCTCATTAAGTGATTTGGTTCCTATTCCTTTCCCTCCTTTCTGCTTTTGTCAATCCCTAAGGTCCCCAAATGCTTCCTTCAATCTATCCCTGCTCCAACATCACCTGTGCCTCAGATGCCAGCCATGTACTTGCCTCCTCCCCCACATGCACTCATTTCTCCGTCTGCCCCATTTTCTTCCTAGTCCACTGGGGCCCTGGTCTTCAGGCTTCCCATTCCCCATCTTTCCCTCCCACCTGTTCAGATAGGAATGACTGTGGCTGTGCAGCTAGGGAAATGTGAACAGGCTGGACATTTCAAAAAGAGGAATATTATTTTAACATTGGACTTTATTCATAAACCAAATGTTTATTCTTCCATGTTCGTATTAATTTATACCACAGATGTATATGTTTAAACACTGATATAATATTTAAATCACATTATTTTGTATTATGACCTTCCAGGTTATTTCAGTTATTTTGTGACTGACTCAAGTCTTGTAATTATGGTTAAAGCTGCATAAAAATATAAACTGAACAACATTATTAGACTTTTGAGGCACAACCTTTACTGATTTCAAGTACTAATCTATTGAAATAATTTAATGTTTTATCAATTGTTACAAATTCTTCACTAAACATTCCCGGATCACAGCACAAATCTACAAATCTCTATTTTCATCTTACATTATAAATAATGTAATAATGAACTTACTATTATAATAGTTCAGGACTTGCCAAAGTCCTGAACATTCTGAAGTGTGGATTTCAGGACTCTCGATAGAGTTTGTAGTTTCTGCTGTAGAGTTTGCTCATGGTGCTTAAAGGGTAAATTATAAATGAAGGCACGCCATGAAGGTGCGGGACTGTACACATACAATCTCTCCCTACGTGAGCCTCTGGTGTCTGTTAGAGCAGAATGTGAGGACCGTTTTTCCTTATATTTATAATATGGGTTCTTTCATGTGAACTAAGGTCAGAGAATGATGAAGGCTTTTCCATTCTATGTGATTATTTTAACTAAAGGGTAAGACATTTACTGAGCATTCTGGACACATTCATTTCATATACAGGGCTCCTCTCCGGTATAAAATTGCTCATGCTCTTTAAAGCTGGAGTTTTGACTAAAAATTTCCTATGGTTTTTCTTCAGTGTGACTTCTTTTATGTTGACTAAAGGAGGAAGGATGATAGAAACCTTTTCTACATTTATCACAGATGTAGGATTTCTCTCCCTTGTGAGTTCTTTTGTGTGAATATAAATTAGCATTCTGGCTGAAGTATTTCCCACATTCATGGCATTTATTTACAAGGTCTCTCTCTGGTGTGTGTTCTCTGGTGTACATACAAGCTGAGTGCTCTGATGGAATCCCTTCCCACGTTCATGACATTTATAGGGTTTCTCTCCTGTGTGAGTTCTTTGGTGTGAATGTAAGTTAGTGCTTTGCCTGAAGTGTTTCCCACATTCATGACATTCATAAGGTTTCTCTCCAGTATGAGTTCTCTGGTGTATATAAAGCAGAGTGCTCCGATGGACTCTTTCCCCACATTCCTTACATTTATAAGGTTTCTCTCCTGTGTGGATTCTTTGGTGTGAGTAAAAAATAGCCTTCTGGATGAAGCATTTCCCACGTTCACTACCTTTGTAGAGTTTTTCTCTGGTGTGTCTCCTTTTGTGTATAGAAAGCTGAGTGCTCTGGTGGAACTCCTTCCCACATTCCTTACTTTTATAGGGTTCCCTACATGTGAGTTAGCACATGTTGAGTCACTGTGGATCTGTAAGTGAAAACCTCCCCACATTCATTATATTCATAGAAATCCTTTCCAGTGTAAGATCACTGCTGTTTCAAGGAGATGAGAGGCTGTTAAAGAATTTCTGATATACATTAATTTCTCTACATGACTCCTACTTTGATCATGCAGTGAACATCTCCTGTTAGCATCTTCCCTGTTTATACAGGCCATGCATGTTATTTTCTACAATACAAAGAGATTTCCTTTTTCATAACACCTCAACTGCAAAACTATCAGATTTACTTTAAAGATTTCATTAGTTTCATAGACTAGCTGCATGAGCCATGTTTATGTGGCTGTCCTTTTATAAGAACGCAGGTGATAGCTTTGAGCAACATCTTGATTTTCTCCCTAATTCAAACCACCCAAAGCTTTCTGCTGAGGCAGCATTTATGCCCAACTGAAATCACAGTCCTGTGCTGTGTTCTAAAATCTGTTGGCTCCCATGTCTTTACTGTTGAGGAAGGGTTCACCCCCTTGAAACTTACCATTGACATGCAATTAGATGGGTCCTTTCTGCAGATGTCTTCTTGTCTCTTAAGACCACTTTTCCTGTCTAAAGTAATAGAAACAAAATGAACTGCTAGTGTGGATGATAGGATGAAAACTGTGAAAATATGCAAGGCCTGTGTAGGTTTCAAATACTGACCCTTACACAGGGGAAAAATGTGAAAAGAAGGAATGTATCAGTGAGTTGAAATGTACTTCAAGAAAGTGAAGATTATGAAGTGTTTTCAGGATTGAAATAAGATTGACATTCCCCTGGTCCTGCTCTCCCCATAACAGGACCTTCCTGGCACTGTGCACACACAACCTGGAGCTCACCTGGATTCGGGCCTTGGGGAAATCCTCTTCCCTCCCTCCACAGCTCCACTCCTTGTTCCAACTGGGAAATCACATCTGATTTGCAGAGATGATACCCTGTTTTTGGGGAGTAAAAGGTGTATTGATTTTAGATTCTATGCAGAGAAACATGAACGCTCTTTAATTTTAGGGCAGAATACCAAGGCAAAAGAAGGTGAATAGTGAAGGAGAGCCCAGGGAAGAGCACCTTGAACACTGAAAATAGTAAAGTCCTTCACCAGGGCAGAAAGAACATCCTGACACTATGCCAACCCAGGTAGATTTTCTTGTTGTTGATGTGCAGGACCAAGGTCAAAGACAGAGTGAACAATCTTTAGTGTTTTCAACAAAGGAGTAATTATATGTTTCCACAGTAGGCTGAAATTAATTTTTTAAAAAATTAGGTACACAGAAACTGCACCAGAACACTTGATTTTTCTTTAGAAATAGATAATAGGTATAATTTGCACAAATGGATCTTTAATTGCCAACTGAGTATAGGGAGAATAGTTATTTAGTAATATTTAGTGCTTTCATTCATTTAAAATATTCACTGAATTCCCAGCACAGTCCTGGGCATGGGAGGTCCAGAAGCAAGAAAGACATGAAAGAGGGGCCAGGAAAACTATATATTCTTTTGGGGTGACAAAATATGTGTAAGTAAATAAATGAATTGCATTCAAGTAGTTTTAAGAACCATGAAAGAATTTGAATAAGGGCTGAGAGGGGAGGGGGGATATGTGAAAGCTGGATACTTGCTGAATAAATACATTAATGTTGACAGACTCACCCACAGAGACCAGATGACTGATGTTCTCCAGCATCACATCTCTGTACAGCTTTCTCTGGGATGTGTCCAGCAGGGCCCACTCTTCCTGGGTGAAGTCTACAGCTATATCCTTGAAGGTCACTGATTCCTAAAACATCAGATATTTTGATGCAGCCAGGGCCTTGCCTCCCAAGAGCCATGAGAGTACACTGGACATGACGGTGCTGAGGATGAGTTGCTGTATACACAGAAGGCTCAAACCCTGCCTGGGGTCCCAGTCAAATGTTTCTCTATGCTGCCTCATCATGGGTCTTTCACACAGACTCACAGAAATATATACACTTTGTAAACATAACTCCATTACAAATGATTATGAGGTGTGGTGGAAATACCCAGGGCACGGCACTGCCCAACTTCCTGCAGGACTGAATGGGGCTCCTACGCGACTTGGATAAGCAAGTGTGGCCTTGCCAATCTCTACACAACACACATGTTCATGATAAGACTTAAGACATACAGGGGCACCTGGGTGGCTCAATCATTAAGCGTCTGCCTTCAGCTCAGGTCATGGTCCCAGGGTCCTGGGATCGAGCCCCGCATCGGGCTCCCTGCTCGGCGGGGAGCCTGCTTCTCCCTCTCCCACTCCCCCTGCTTGTGTTCCCTCTCTCGCTGTGTCTCTCTCTGTCAAATAAATAAAATCTTAAAAAAAAAAAAAAGACTTAAGACATACAGTCCAGAAGCAAAACTCCAGGGGCCCTAAGACTGTTGTACACAGGGAATATTCTAGCCTGCCCCACCATTTCAATCTTCTTGGGCACCTCCAAGTACTGTTTATCACTATCATCAGCCTCTCAATTAAACCTGATCTTTCCAGTCCTGCAAAATTTGCTACAGGACCCTAGGTTTTATTCCATTATAATCCTTCTCAATGCACTGCCCACATTAGGAAAACAATACTCAGCAGACATTTCTTTGTTTTCAAATTTGAACAAAGTTTAATTACAAAGAGGGAAATTGAGTTGTTGGGAATAAGAGTGGTAAGGAGAATTTTTCTTTAAGTTATTAAAATGTTCAAGCATATTCTATAAAAACTTTAGTAAGTTTAAAATTGGGGAAAATAAATGATTCCTCACTGATCTCTTCTCCCGACCCCCAGTCTCAATGCTGCAGAGCCCTCCTCTGTAGCATCTAAAACCCTGGATGGACTGAACTCACCTGAAGGAAGCTCTGCCTCCCCACAGGACTGTAAGTTTCTGCTTGTTCTCATTTCTATCACCTGTGTTCACCACAGGCCTAAACCCACTGCAGACACTAACCTGATTAATGAGTGAGTCACTTCTCAGCTGGGGCCATGGGATGGATGAGAAGAAATAACTTTTCTGCAAGAATATCCTTAAGGGGATGGGGGATGGAATAGAGTAATACGGGTATCAGATTATTTCTCGATCAAACCCTGACCTGCCATAAGCCTTCCTGATGAAGTGGGACTGACACTAATATTTCATGGAGGCACAAAGAAGATCCAGGCCATGAAGATAAATCTGCTCATCCTCTAGAAAAACAGGTATCCATGAGAAAGAACAAGTCCTACTCACCTGTGGTTGCATTGTCTAGTACTCAGTTGCCCCTTTCTTCCTGTGTATTCTCACCAAGGGACAGTCCAATAACTAAGCAGACAAAGCTGAGGAAAGAGAAAGAACCCATGAGACTTGTCTTTTCCAATATTCCTAGATATGCCCATCTTTAATCTGCAAATCTTCCTATGGTAGTGACTCCTGCCCATAGTCCAACTCACATGTACCTGCAGAGTAAATAAAGACAAACAGGGAGGGGGCTCCCCTCTCCAAGAATCAACAATAAGAAGTCTTTTCCTATTATGCTCATAAAGAAGTTATTAATATCCCCATTAAAAAGATACCAAAAGCTTAGAGGTGTCATTTAATTAGACTTGGTATTCAGAGGTCCTACTAATTTACATCCCTGGCACCAAAATCTTAGAGGAGAACCTGACTCCTGTCACATGGAGATTCTTGTATTGATAACTCAGGACACCATTTTGGAATTTCGTATTTTATCATTTTTGGGTGAAGTCCACTAGCATTGTTTTCCAACACCCATCTCAGCTCATGAATGCCCCATGCTATCCCTCAAGCAACACCTGCCCTCAGTCACCTTGGCTCCTCCATATGTGGGATTCAGGCAGTGTTAGTGCCTCAACCCAACTGTATAACTCATGGCCTTGGATATATGGCCTAGCAACCATAAAGTTGGGCTGGACATTTCAAAGACCCAACCCTTGCTCATGTGTTCAGTGACTTTCATCATGTAAGTCTAGAACATAAAATCCCTTGCACAAGAAAGAAGCAGGAGTACATATGTCATAATGCTACACATTAAGGATTGCTACCTAATCCCCACAGAGCAGACAAGCTCATAAAATATAGAGCAAAGAGGTTTAGTTTTAGAGGTAATTTATTGACTTCTTGGGGCCTGGAGTTCCAGTTATTTTTATCAACAAGATTATATCTGCATTTCATAATTTAAGTATATAAAAGAATTTGTTACCTCTACAGTACTACCTCAAACAATGTTTATAAATAAATATACTACATCAACAAACACTGATAATGTGTCAAGAACAGGATATGATTAAAGCCCACTGAATTTGAGGACCTGGAAAGAGAAAAAATACTACTGGTATTGAGACTCTGTGAGTGGAATTTACATACATGCTGACATACATTGCACTTAATACCGAATAATAATCCTGCCTTTAGGGATTACTTACACATTTGAGTGATGTGCGCTAGGTTCAAAAAACTATATGACAAAACTACATGGCTAAAAATTGACAGCTAGAATTTAAAATTAGCTCTGCCCGTTTCTGAATGTCAAATAACTAAAGAATTTCATCTTGAAGGACACTAGACTCCGGAACCAGTTTTACCTGCATATCTCTCCAGTCAGATCCATGACCGGAGACTCCTCCCTCAAAACCTCCTCCTTTCAGCCTGTTCACATGATTTCTCCCCATGTTCAGGATCTCCTACTACATGGGAACCTTTAGTTCAGTGACCCCAATTTCCAAATTCAGCCCCCACATGTAATTTCTACTGATCAGTATAACATACACTTACTCATTCCAACACATACACACCAAGACCAACAACTGTAATGCCCCTTAGTCCTTCCCAACATCTGCTAATCAAAACCCCAATCCTAGATGATGCCAATTTCTCACCTTCCCCTTGGCTCCATCTGTCACAGCTCAGAATGAAGTACTGAGCTGGTCTAATTACAGAGTCACAAATCTCCCAAAAGCTTTTTCTAACTATCTGGCATCCAACTTTGGCTTAACATTCACTTTGCTATGCTTCATTAATATGTTAATATTCCCTGTGCCTTTCTAATTTTTTTCTTTTTTAAAAATTTATTATTTTTAAAAAGATTTTATTTATTTATTTGACAAAGAGAGACACAGCGAGAGAGGGAACACAAGCAGGGGGAGTGGGAGAGGGAGAAGCAGGCTTCCTGCCGAGCAGGGAGCCCGATGCGGGGCTCGATCCCAGGACCCTGGAATCATGACCTGAGCAGAAGGCAGATGCTTAACAAATGAGCCATCCAGGTGCCCCCCCTTTTCTAATTTTCTAATCTCACAAATTCTCACCTTTTCTCTTAGTTTTCAAAAATGGTTTCACTTCCTACTGCAGAGATGAACCTGATAATTTGAAGAAATATTTCAGCTCACTGGCAAGAAAACTATAATTATTCCTGATTTCCAACCCATCAGTATATCTGCTCTTGTAAAAACTGAAAAGTAATCTTATTCCTAATTAAATCCAACTTCTCCAATTGTATCTCCTTCTTTCCTCCTCCCTCAAATATTGTATGTTATTGATTATAAACCAAACTGCTTTTTACCAGTAACCCCTTCATCATTTCCCCATTCATCTCCTTAAACTCATTTAGTCTCTCCATTCCTCTAGGAAAAACCTCCTCTAAACCAATTTATATCTAGTTGCTGACACATGACCGAAATGAACTTGAAGAAACAGTACATAGTTAAGAGTTTCTTCACATTCCCTCACTTTGACTTACAAAATCACTTACGATTTCCACGTTAATAAATCTTGTTAAGATGAGTTATTCCCCCATAATTAAATCCAGTGAGTGTTTCTCAGCCTTTTACTTGGAACCAAAGCAGTACTGGCACATGATTTCCATTTGGGAACTTTCTTTTTCCTTCAGATTACTCTTCTAACTTCTCACTAAGCATTTATATCTTTGCGCCTTTCTTTATTGACAAGACTACCGGCAGAAAGACCACTTGCCGAATCTTAAGGCAAGGTTCTCTTTGACTATGATTTATGAATTATGAATAAACAGAAATTCCACATCCCCATCACCTAACCTACCCTTAGATGTGGTATTACAACTGGCCCCCACCATATTAAACAGTCATTTTCATAATCAAAGTTCACTGGCAAAATAAAGGAGGTTGGATCTCACTGGGGAAATTTTTCTTCAGTACTCACTAGAACCTAAGTAGATGGAAAACCTATGATGCTGTGTGGTTATTGAGTGTGCCATCACCAAAGTCCTGAGCTCAGAATTTCATTTACTTTAAGAATAGACATATATTTGGTTTTGGACTCACTTTGACATAGCTGATAACTTCATCAGATTTACAATGCAATGGACAGACCCTGTTTACGTTGGATGTCAATCAAGATAAATATAACCAAGGAACAACTAATTTAACAAAAAAATTTCCCCTCTAATTAATTAAATAATTTAGATACAATTATGAAAAAGAGAGTAATTCCTTAAATCCTGTTGGGCATTCTAAAAGCATTCAAAGGCCTCATTACTTTGTGGGTTTGGGCCTGTTCTGGCAAGCACTGCAGGGAATTTATAGCAAGATGATCAACAATTTCAAGTGCGTTTAGCCTACAAAATATCTCAGGCTGCAGTTTTCAGTGTGACAATTCTACTTCTGAGTAACTTACCCAAAGGAAATAGAAACACTAACTCACAAAGATATATATACACTCATGTCCACTGTATCATTTTTTTTAAGATTTTGTTTATTCATTTGAGAGAGACAGAGACAGAGAGAGCACAGCAGGGGGATAGGCAAAAGGAGAGGGAGAAGCAGACTCTCCACTGAGCTGGGAGCCCAACATGGGGCTTGATCCCAGGATCTGGAGATCATGCCCTGAGCCGAAGGCAGACGCTTAACCATCTGAGCCACCTAGGCACCCCTGTAGCATTGTTTACAACAGCCAAGCCATGGAAGCAAACTGAGTGTCCATCGATGGATGCATGGATAAAGAAAATGTGGTATATATACACAAAATGGAATACTAGTCAGCCATAAAAATAAGGAAATCTTACCATCTGGGATGATGTGGATGAACCTTTATGTACATTATACTAAGTGAAACCAGTCAAAGAAAAATACTTTTATGTAGAATCTAAAAACAAAACAAAACACAGACCCACAGATACAGAGAACCGACTGGTGGTTGCTAGATTTGGGGGGTGGGGGGAAGCAAAATGAGTGAAGGTTACCAAAGGCACAAACTTCCAGTTACAAAATAAATAAATTCCGGGGATGAAATATACAGCACGGTGACTATAGTTAAAAATATTGTATTATATACTTGGATGTTACTAAGAGTATATCTTAAAAGTTCTCATTATAGGGGTGCCTGGGTAACTCAGTCAGTTGAGTGTCAGACTCTTAATTTTGGCTCAGGTCATGAGCTCAGGGTTGTGAGACTGAGCCTGGCATTTTGCTCTGTGCTGGGGGGTGGAGCCTGCTTAAAATATTCTCTCTCTCTCTGCCCCTCCCCCCCAAAAAAGTTTTCCATTATAGAAAAAACTTGTTAACTATGTGCAATATACACAAATATCAAATTATGTTGTACACCTGAAATTAATATATTGTTACTCTATTAAGTAAAAAAGGTCTGAGAGGAAGGCAAAAAATTAGCTCTAGTTTTGGCTCATCTCTAACTACTTCTTTGTGTCTTTGGTTAAATTCCTAAACTCAGAGTGAATCCTTGTTTTCCCCTTCCTAGTCAGAACAGGCTATTTTTGCAGGCCTGAGAAGCCCCCTTTTCACCTCTAAAGCTATTCTGCAGACCTTTCTTGGCTGTCGCTGGCACTCAGGGGACAATTCTTCCCCATTCCCTGGGCTCAGGGAGTGCACAGCTGATCCATACACTGTTGTGAGAAGTAGCTAATTCAGGAAGCTGCTTTTGACTAATACCTTCCTCTGGAGCACCACCCCACATGAGGTGAAACAAGGTAAGATACACTTTTAAAAGTAAAGCAAAAATTACGGTCTTTATAAAGAGCACTTTTGAGCCTTCAGCTGGTCTCTTGGTGCCTGATTTGAACTTATTAAAAAAAAAACTGAGATAGAAATACATTGGGACATGTCTGAAATTAAAATGGGGGCTGGGCATGGGAGAAGAAGAGGTGTTCCTTCTCATAGCTATGGTACAGTCAAGAAGCAGAACACACTGAGGGTTCTGTGGTGTGCATGTTTTAATACAAAAGAAGAGAAAGCCAACCCATCTTGCATCTGTCCGGGGACATTCAGGTATGTCTTAAGGGCTGTAAATGAAGACGTTTAAAAATATTAGGACCTCTTGGGCGCCTGGGAGGCTCAGGTGGTTAAGCGTCAGACTCTTGGTATCAGATCAGGTCATGATCTTGGGGTTGTGAGATCCGGCTCTGTGCTCAGCGGGCAGTCTGCTTGTCCCTCTCCCTCTGCCCGCCCCCCCCCCGCCCATAAAAATCTTTAAAAAAAAATGTTTAAAAAATTATGTAAAAAATATATTAGGACCTCTCATAATTGAGCCACAATGTAGAAGTGATTTGAGTATAAGCAGAATGTGTTTTATAACTGATTTTTTTAAAAGTAAAATTTAGAATTTAGACGTCTCAGGTATTTCTGCAATAAGGCAGAATAAACGGTTCTGAAGAAACGTATTTTCATTTTGAGTACAACTGCTCCTTCCGAGATCCGTATTTTCCTTCCCCGAGTTTTTATGAACATTCTACAAATTCGGAAGTGTTCCAGATTTATTGGAGAACCCCTGTCACCGGGAGGTCCTGCGGAAGACGACCTTTCGGTGGCCTGACCTTTCCTCACAGTTATCTACGGCTGTCACCGCGTCACGCGATGAGCAGCTCACACTTCAGTCTGGAACGGAGACGCGCTGAGGAGCGTCATTTTAAAGAGGTTAGAGACACGGCCACTTCCCTTAAACGCCTGGAAAGTGAAATTATAATACATTCTGGTTTGGATGTAAAGAAAATACAGCTGCGTGTTTTAATACACCTACCTTCCTATTTTTCAGCACTTTCTCAAGTACTTTCACTTTCTGAACAAACCACCCACCGCAACGAAGACAGGCGGGCGCAGCGGCGGCGCACGCAGGGCCCCTTCCGCCCGCGGCCGGGTGTGTCCTCCCCGGGCCCTTCCCGCGCCCCGGGGTCGCCCGAACACCCCAACATTTTGTTCCGTCCCTTCCGCACCGCTCACGCGGTTCTCTCTCACGGAAGCTGCACTGGGGTCCACACCCCCCCAAAAACGATCCCGAAGCCATAGAAATGACCACGGCATGCTGCGATCTCGCCCCCGAAGGCCCTCAGCGAACGGGCCCTCCGGTGCAGTAAGTCCTGGTGAAACACTACACGGGAAAGAGGAAGGCACGCGGCGCAGGGCGGAAGACGAGTTTCTTTCTATTTATAAAAAAACCAGCCCTCACTCGCGGGGGAAAAGCCTCCTCCCAGGGGCCCGGGCCACACAGGGATGTCACTCACCGAAGACGCGGGCCCTCGTCGTCCGCAGCGTCGCCGCCTCCGTCAGTCACAAAGTAACGTCGCTCCGGCTCTCGTGCACACGCGGCCGTCGAGGGCAACGGGCGCGACGCGCATGCGTTCCACGCGGGCCTGAGACGCCACGTCGGAAGAGGCGGGTCGGCGCGCCCCCTGCCGGCCACCAGGGTGCAGCGCGGGAGGCTCCCAGATCCCTGTGTCCCAGATGAGAGACCCTGACCGTTTCCCTCGCAGGTGGAGTGGGAGGCAAGAGCCAAGTGAGGAGACGGTGAGAATGGTCCATGTGTGGCGGGTTATAGATGGCAACACTGGTATGAACCATTAAGCTATGTTCCCCTTAATATAAATGAGGACTATTCCTTATCCAGACACATCTCTGTCTCTATGTATTGATGAGTGGATGGGTGGGTAGACACTACTCACATGTATGTACACAGGTTAGGATACACATAAATTTCTTCTTGCTGTTAGCTGAGGGGTCAAGAAACAAGCCTCCTCTGCAGTAGTTCAGATCTACGGTGGTGTTTTATTGTGTTCACCAAGAAAAAAGGAACCATATTCCCCCTACGCACACAGAATTCCATAGTCCATCCTTGACCCATTGTCTCAACCTAGGCTGTTCAGTCAGTGCTGGGGGTGAACAAGACCAGGAGTCTGATTCCAGGGGACCGTTGTCAACTTTGTCATACTCCCTGAAGACTATGAACCACGTGGGGTCCCTTCTCCCAAAGAAACCCAAACCAAAGTCCTAGATCTGGCATCCCAAACCTCCCTTCTCCATCCAGCCTCTTTGCAAACTTATTTCAAGTACCTACCTCATTTTGGGGGATGGCTCTCACTTGACTATGTATGAAGCGTCTTCCCCTATTTTTAGAATGTTTTCCTTTGCATTTGTACCCCCATCAAAGGAATCATTATGAAAGAGGGACTGGTCATTGGGTGTTTTGATGGAGGGGCCAAGGGGACCAGGGATCTCCAAGTTCAAGTGAAAACTCTTCTGAAGTGTCCAGGGTGAGAATGGGGGGTGGCAGGATACACCAGAGTTTAGTGGTTTCCCAGAGAGCAGGAGTCGCTTCTACCTAGTATTGGCTGAAGACCCTCCTCCCTCCTGACACCCCCATCAGAGGCCCCCTGGGATTGAGACAGGAATGCTTCTGGTTGTGGTGATCCTGAGACTCAGACATGGATAAGATGAGGCATGTGAAGCCATGTGGGATGCCCAAAAGCAGTAGGGCCTGTGGGCAGAGGACCCTTTCTGATTCCAAGTTTTGCTCCTAACCAGTAGGACTTAGGACCCTGCCCAGGTTCCTGCCTCTTCCTCCACCATGAACTGAGAGTGAGGGCTTGCCAAGGGCTCTAGGAAAGAGGATCATGGAGGCAAAACCAACTGAAGCAAATAAACCCCTTTTAGGATACATTCCTTTAGAAAATGTCATCTTTAAAAATGTCACGGGGGGGTGGGTTCAGGGATGGTTTAAATAGGTAATGGGGATTAAGGAGTGCACTTGTTGTGATGAGCACAGGGTGATGTATGGAAGTGTTGAATCACTATATTTTACACCTGAAACTAATGTAACTGTATGTTACCTAACTGGAATTATAAAAACTTAAGGGCGTCTGGGTGGCTCAGCCAGTTAAGTGTCTGCCTTCAGCTCAGGTCATGATCCCAGGGTCCTGGGATCGAGTCCCACATCCGGCTCCCAGCTCAGCAGGGAGTCTCCTTCTCCCTCTACCCTTCCCCCTTGCTCCTGATCTCTCTCACATTCTCTCTTTCAAATAAATAAATAAAATCTTTAAAAAAATTAAAAACTTAAAATAAAAAAAGTAAAATAAAAAAATGTCACCGGGAAATTTGACTTTAAAAAATATATGTAGATTAGTCTTCCTAGAATATAGAACCATTATCTTTCACTCATATCATTGCCCATTTGGGAAAAGTGGGAGAAAACTCTAAAATGGTTCTGGAAATCTGGATGGTGCTGAAGGAAAATATATAACCCATTCTTACTTATGGATGTATGGATCAAGTATTAATTGAAGCAACCAAAAAGAAACCAGCAGTGGATTTAAAATAATTTAGTATAAACATATTTTCTAAGTAATGCACAAATGCTTTATATATTTGTTTATTTGAAACATTCCCCAAATCAGAGAAAATAAAATGAAACTCTATGTACCCTTAAGATAGTTTCAAAAATTACTAACAATTAGCAGTATTGTATAACTCATTCCAAACTCAGCTTGGTGGGTGGGTAGGTGGGGGAAGGAAGCTGGATTCTTTAGAGTAAACCTGGAATCATATCATTTTTTTAAAGATTTTATTTATTTGACAGAGAGAGACACAGCGAGAGAAGGCACACAAGCAGGGGGAGTGGGGGAGGAAGAAGCAGTCTTCCCGCCGAGCAGAGAGCCCGATGCAGGGCTCGATCCCAGGACCCTGGGATCATGACCTGAGCTGAGGTCAGACACTTAATGACTGAGCCACCCAGGTGCCCTGGAATCATATCGTTCTTTCCATGAATGATGTCCTAATGAGGAAAAAGTAATAGGACGTGAAAATATATCTGGAAAACCATCCGTCATTTAGGGACACTTAATATTAGTTCATGTATGTGTGTGAGTAAGTGAGTATGTGTGTGTGTCTTCCAGGGAGATGGGTCTCCTTGAAATATGGCCATATGCAAGGACATCTCCCCACTCTCCATCCTGCAAAGCGCCCCCGCCATGGTTAACATTAAGGCTCTAGCACTTTCTCAGCCCCCACATCCCTATTGTCCTTTCTGCCATCTTTTGTCAGGATTAAAGAGATTGTGCTTTTGGGCCCGGGGCTGTTGGTTGGCACCTGAATTGGTTCTTCCTTGTTGTGCATGGTACTTCCCGTCCAGTATGGGACTACACAAGAAGGCAGGGACAGCAGTTCCCGGGTTCTGGGGCTTACCTAGAAATACTGCAGAGGCTCTAGAGGGTGGGGACCCCACCCCTGGCCTCCCATGCTTGTTCCATCTATTCCTGGGTCCGTGGTGGTCTTAGGACAATTTTCGTTGAGCCTGGTGGACCGTGGATGGCTTCCCTGGGTCTTGCAGGCAAACACAAGTGGTTACGGGTCCCAGAGGTGACCCATAATATTTCCCAGAGGCTCAGGCAGGCCAAAATGCCCTCACCAAGCCTCCCCTGTCAAAATGGTCACTTCAGGACCCTGGAAGGAAAGTTGGAAATGTTTGTGGATGCTCATATCTATAAAGGGCACCAGGAGTGACCTGGAAGCCTCTGTTCATTTGTGTGTATTTTTGAGAAATCTCCATCATCCTCTTCAGTAAACCAGACACCCTTCCTGGATGGAGCAAGTCGATTCAAGATTTTCTAACAGCAGCTGCAGCAACAATGATAAATCTTAATTGCTGAAATAATTAGGATCCTGGTGATTAACAACAATAATGACAACAGGATTTACGATGAGAGTCATAATAATAATAATAAACCTAAGGAGAGGGGAGAATAGACTATAGACCACCAAGATGTAGGAGAATATCAACTTTGAACGTGACGCTGAAAGACAAAGACTTTCAATACTGATGCAGTGATGTAAAACTTTCTTAATCTCCTCAGACTGATAACTTTCCAGAGTACAGCTCCTACTTAATAGGATGATGCAAGAAAAATATATTTCCCTGCACGGCAGAAAGGAACATGAGCGTGCTATGTTGGGTTGTGCAACAGCAAAACCTGTTCACATTGAAAATACAAGCAAGCCCACAACCAGCAACACACCTGTGACTCTCCCTCAAAGTAATAAACCTCCTATTAATTAAACAAAGACATTCATGTTGACATCATTGCAACAGGCAGAGAAAGGACACAAGCATATTAGGAAGCACTGAGCAAGGGGTGAAACAATGTTGAGGGTCACTTTTGAATGGCAACAATCAGTTCATTGAATTACGTCTCAGGCAGAAGACCCAAAAAGCATTTCAGCCTGTGAGTCTTTCCATTACTTTTGTAAGATTACATATCATAAAATTAACAATCTTTTTTTATTATGTTCAGTTAGCCACTGTATAGTAAGTACATCATTAGTTTTGATGTAGTGTTCAATGATTCATTAGTTGTGTATAACACCCAGTGCTCATCACAACACGTGCCCTCCTTAATACCCATCACCTGGCTACCCCATCCCCCCACCCCGTCCCTTCTGAAACCCGAAGTTTGTTTCCTGGAGTCCAGAGTCTTTCATGGTTTGTCTCCCTCTCTGATTCCGCCCCCTGCTTCAGATTTCCCTCCCTTCCCCTGTGGTCCTCCTGTGTTCTTGCTTATGTTTCACATATGAGTGAAACCATATGATAATTGTTTTTCTCTGCTTGACTTATGTCACTTAGCGTAATCCCCTCCAGTTCCATCCATGTTTTGGGGTGTACAGTTTAGTGGTATTAAGTACACTTATACTGTGGTGCATCCATTACCACCATCCACCTCCTGAACTCTTTTCATTTTGCTAAACTGGAACTCTCCCCATTAAACACTCATTTCCCCTCCACCTCCGTCCCCTGGTGACCACCATTCTACTTTCTGTCTCTGTGAATTTGACTACTCTAGGCACCTCATAAAGCAGAATCACACACTATTTGTCTTTTTGTGAATGGCTTATTACCCTTAGCATAATGTTCTCCACATTCATCCACGTTCTAGAATGTTTGTCAGAATTTCCTTCCTCTTTAAGGCTGAATAGTAGTCCATTGTATCTGTAGCCTATGATTTTAACTCAGAAACACAATATAAGTTGATGCTTCTAGAAAGTGTGGAGCTTTCTTAAATGAGCTGACTCTACCTCTATGAATGATGACAAATTGTTAGCCTGGATGGAGAGGGATTAGGAGAGGGAATATGGAGCAGATAAGTCTACCATCTCTATGGAAAGACACCACTTTGTAAAACACACACACACACACACACACACACACACACACACACACACGAAAAAAACCTGAAGCAGACAGCAGACAGACATTTTTCTAGGGGATCAGGTTGGCAAAGGAAGTCCTCCTCAGGAATCCCCTATCATCACAGACCTGTCAATGCCTCTAGAGGGGGACACGCAATATTTCACAGATCTCATCAGAGAAACCCACTTTAACTCATGCAGTGGGGACACGGAAGCAAGTGTGTGAATTATAGGTCTGTTGGGGAACTCTCCGTAATCATCTTCAAAAAATCTGACCTGTTTCATGAAAAGAGAGCTATAATGTAGTACAGCATCAACAACAAAAATAATCCATGATAAAAAATTTACTGATAAAAATAATGAATTACAATAGTCATCATGAATTATATTAATTCCACTACTATTAATATGGAAAATAATGATACATATGGAGGTTGTGTATTGAGTCCCCTAAGTGAATGACCAAGTGACTGTCCTGGGCCTTACAGGGTGGAGGGTTTGGAGCCCTGGGTGTGCACATGAAATCCATGACATGAGGCAGAGGTGATCAGCAGGAGGGAAAAAAAGCCAGGCTGTAGGAGGTTCTGGGCCACCTTGGGAAATTGCATGCAAACCCCTTGAGGGCCGGCCCTTGGGGCAGAGGGAGTGGGAGCCCAGTGTGGGCCCGCTTGCAGCAGGACAGCCACCAGATTTCAGGAGATTGGCCCCTGTGCAGGTGAGGCAGGACTCTATGTCTACCCCTGGCACAAAAGAGCCCGACATCAAATGGACACCCAGGCTGCCATTACTATCCCTGCCCTCCCTGCCCAGCACCCCTTCTGCTTCTTTTCCTGCTTAGACCCTGGAGCCTCCAGACTTTTCAGTTCATGTCTTCAAGGTCATGTAAAATATTTGCAGAGGCTGTAGGAGGCATCACCCGTCCTCATACCAGCAGGGTGGCTGCCAGGCTCCCTTGGAAGACGGAGAAAAGTCGTGGATTATACAGGATGGGAGTTCACAGTCTCTGTGCCTTCAATACTGACCAGCCTATCCTGGATACCTGGTGGGACTTGGATTTCTAGAGCCTAGGGTGCCATTTTTAGCTAGAGGGACCACTGTAGCACCTCGATTTTTAGCTACAGTGGTCCCAGGGCTCCAGATCAGATCTAGAAACTCACATGAACGTTCATATGGGCAGAGATGCCATCTCCCACCTTTTCGAGAAGGCAACAGTGGTCGTGGGACCCCCGATCTAACTAAAATAATTTTGTGGCAGTTCTGTTCATCCAAGGACAACTTCCCTGGGCTTCCAGGCTGGCACAAGCAGTCAGTGGGCCCTAGAGGGGATTTTAAATTTTAACAAAGGGATGTGTGTGAAGGATACCCTCCAGGAGGCTCCCCTGGTATCAGGGGCTGGTCCTGCTTCTGGAGGCTGACTTGGAATATTTCAGGATGCTCCTCAGAAAAATCAGTATCATGTGGTACAGCAGGAATCGCTTTCCTGAGGAGAAACTCCACTGAAGGTTGTGTATCAACCAACTACAAAAATAATTCATAGTAAGAAAAGTAACAATGAAGATAATGATGAATAACAATAACAATCATGATAATGCTCATAGTCAGGGAATTATAATTATTATGTTAATGATAATCATAACCTAAAGAGATGGGAGATTAGAAGACAGGTTTCCCTAAGGGAGTAATATGGTAATATCAGTTCTCATGGGGTTGTTGGAGTCTGCATTCTAGATTTAACAGTGAAATATGTTCCATGAGGGCAAAGCCTATTAGCAAGAGAAAAGAGAATTCCAACCCAGTGGAGGGCAGAAGAGTTAGTGTGCCAACCATGAAAAAAGAGCCTTGTGGGCAAAGGTAGAGGGACCTTGGTCTGGGGCCCTGAACACCCCCTACCACCCTCTAGGAGTGAGGACACCTGGCTGACAGGCTCCGTGCAAGGAAAAGCAGGGGACCCGTTCCACACCTGTCACGCAGAAGCACCACTAGGACAAACCCTGAGCTTCCAGTGTTCTGTCATCCCTTGTATGTTAGCTGCCTCTCTGCCATCTGTACTTTGCCAGGCCCGCCAGTTTTAGACATCTAGATTTGCCTATCTGGGCCAGTTCTTGTAGGATACCATCCTTATTACTTTCTGATCTGCAGGTGATGACACGGAATGGGAGGAGCCATGCGAAGCCTTCCTGGAGGACTTTGTCAACAGATGCAGGGTTTGACTCAGCTGCAAAGAGCCACCTGCCTCAAGACAACTGCTCCCCAGAGTGACTGACATGCAGTGATTATTGGTAGAGGTGGGGAATATATAGGCCTGGCCACTTTGCTTCAATTTAGGACAAGTGTGACAGGCCCGCTAGTTCTCCAGCACCCTGTGTGGTAGGCTGATGCTGTAAGGCTGCCCTGCAGCCTCCAGACTTCTCCTTCCGCCTGGGTTTCTTCCTCCCCACCCTTTCCAAACATGTTCATCTGGAGATCACTGCCTAGTAAACATCCAGTGCCCTGAACTCCATCTTGTCTGCTCTCTGGGAACCTCAAACATGACAATGGAGAAAAGACTCCAGGGAACAGAGGGCTTGCAAACAGGAGCAATCAAATTCTGCTATGGTTGAAACTAACATAAAGACTGATGACCCTCTATGACATTTTTTTGTTGTTGGTTGGAAGGTTTGAATTGTCAGCAAGAAAGAGGTCCATGAATTAACAGAGACAAAAAATAAAATCAGATTGGTGTGGGATGAGGAGAAAAGTCGATTAGCGGGATCTTACCTCCCCTTGGATTGCAAAGAAGATGAGAGAAGCAGTTGGAAATAAATGGAGATCAAAGTGTTTTTGTTTTTCAATGCAAATTTCAGGCTGGGTGATGCCATCACCTGTTGAAATGCTAAGGGGATGGATCAGATTGAGAAGGAGTGCTTTCAAATAAGAGGAACATGCTTTAAATCATAGCATAAAATTCATGATACAGTAGGAGAGAATAGGAAACCAAACACAAATGCAGAAATAAATTGCCTGAGAGGAAAGGTAATCCTTTTCCTGTTCTGAGGGAGATGAGTGAAAAGTGCAAGACTATGTTAGGTCTAGTGGTTGAAAGCATCTACACCCCAAATTATCTACTTCATTTGTGAAATTGTTAATATGTCATCTAATGAAGGTGAAAGTAGAGTCCATGGATACTGCATGGTAATGGCAGATGTACTCTGACGTATTCTTTGCTGAGCATGGAAGAAGGAACTTACATACATGGCTTACTAGGACTGCCGGGCATTTCTGGAGAAAGAAACAAAATGTCTTCGGATACAATGGAATACTTACTATGTCCTCTGGTTTACTTATTTCCCCTTGGAAATTTTAAGGAATTTTAAGCCAGAAGAGTCTATCTTTACAAGTATTAAGAATTCCACTCAGATGTGTAAATCAACTGGGAATGGCCTGGAAGCAAAGTTGCTGACCTTATTTTATTATGTGATTCTGTTTTTAATTATTTCCCCACTAACCAAGAAATAAAATATAAGATTGTTTCCCCCATCTTCTTTGGATAATTAATAAATTTGTAACAGGTTCTTAAAATTAACATGTGGCCAGTTCCCAGCAGTCAAGTAAATATTTTTATTTTTATTTTATTGATTGACTGATTTTATTAGTTTCAGAGGTAGAATTTACTGATTCATCAGGTGCATATAACACCCAGTGCTCCTTACATCATGTGCCCTCCTTAATGCCCATCACCCAGTTACCACATCCCTTCACCCACCTCCCCTCCAGCAACCCTCAGTTTGTTCCCTAGAGTTCAGTGTCTTATGGTTTGCCTCCCTCTCAATTATCATTTTATTTTCCTTCCCTTCCCCTATGTTCATCTGTTTTGTTTCTTAAATTCCACATGAGTTAAATCATATGGTATTTGTCTTTGACTTATTTCACTTAGCATAATACCCTCTAGTTCCATGTCATTGCAAATGGCAAGCTTTCATTCCTTTTGAAGGCTGAGTAATATTCCATTGTATATATCACCTTTTTTTTAAATTTAAATTCAATTAGCCAATGTATAGTACATTATTAGTGTCAGATGTAGTGTTCAACAATTTATCAGTTGTGCATAACACCCAGTGTTCATCACATCACATGCATCTTTTTTATCCAAGTAAACATTTTAAAAAATTATTTTTAAGTCTGTATTTCCCCCAGTTTCATGTCCATAGAATCCCATTAAGTGTTTCTTTTCTTTTCTTTTCTTTTCTTTTCTTTTCTTTTCTTTTCTTTTCTTTTCTTTTCTTTTTTTAAGAAAGGCAGACTGCCACATGCAGCACCTCATTTGATGTGTCTGGAGTCTTGGAAGTTGACTACCCTATGTTCTCCTACAAATGGACCTTGAGAGCTTGTTTGGAGGTTCTAGCAGGGGAGGGCAGCTGCTTGCATACCCTTGACCGAAGAATGGTCCTCCTGTATTGGGGAAGGTCGTCCTCTTCGACCGAGCGCACAGCTTCGGGAGGGACACACATGGAGTGGTGAGGGAGGAAGGGGACACCCGCCTAGTCAGCCAGATCAGCCAAATCAACCCTGGCAATCAATGGGGTGACAGATGTCACAGCCAGATCGCCCTCACATCCAGAATCCCATTGGGTGTGATCCCCTGCTTCATTTCCAAGATGTACAGTGTTTTCTGGTACATAGAATGCATTCAAAAATATTTATGAATGAGTAAAGGAATGAATGGATCTTTCTAATATCTCTTCAGAGTGTCCTTACATCTCTGCTCTCTGACTTTGTGTGAGGGTTATAATTTTGTGTTAGTCTGGACAATCCAATCAAATTGGACAGGGTGTGTCCCACAGGCTGAAGCCCTGATTAGGTTTAGGATTTATCCAATCAGGGTGTGTCCCCTGGAATGTAGCTCTGATTAAGTTATTAAGGGTTTTTCCCAGTATAGAAGGGAAGTTAAACAGGCATTTTCCCTGGGAAGAAATGGAGAGGTCTGGGACATTGGAAGAAAAAGAATTGGCTGCTTGCCTGTGGAACTTGCCAGAGAATTTGGCTTCCCCATCTTCTCCAACTCTGGGTTCTGGTGAGTTCTCCAGTGAAATGTGAGCTGGCCTGATTCCTTTAAAATTATGTAAGTTCTGCCTCTTTAGACATCTGTCCTATCAAAGTAGCTTCTTATGATCTTGATATTTGTGTCAACATTTACACCACCATTGTCATTCCCTATTTTTGACTATTTGTGTCCCCTTTCCATATTGGCCTTGAATCGATTTAATTATTTTAACTGCCTACCCTAAGACTCTAGATTTTTGCTTTCCAATAACTACCAGCCACATGTGACTATAAAATTTAAATTAATAAAAATTAAATAGCTAAAATTCAGATCTCAGCAGAGCTGGGCAAATTTCTAGTATTCTGTAACTATGTATGTCTGGCAGATACTGTATTGTACAATGCAGATATAGAGCATTTCCTTCATCTTGGAAAGTTCTACTGGCACAGCGATCTACATTTTATGTTTTTATTATTTTTTATTGTAAATACTTCATTTTCTGCTTCTCTGAACTAATTTCCTTTTATGGGTTTCATCAAATGATTTTCTTCATAAATGTCTTTAGATATGTGACTAATTTAATCATTTAAAAATTAATATAGCGGTGCCTGGGTGGCTCAGTTGGTTAAGGATCTGACTCTTGATATTGGCTCAAGTAATGATCTCAGGGTCATGAGATTGAGCCCCACGATGGGCTCCGCAATGGGCATGGAACCTGCTTGGGATTCTCTCTCTGCCCCTCCCTTCCCCCTTCTCCTGCTCTCACTCTCAAGCTGTCTCTAAAAAAAAATTAATATATATTTAAAACAAATAATTTCCTGTGAATATTGTTTTAGCTTTGCTGCATTTGTATTTACATGTTACTGCACTCAAATGTTATTTTTCATAATGTACTTAAAAAATTTAGTGTCAACTTTGACAGGAGATTTTTTCTCCTTATTTTTCAGTTGACAGATTGTGTCTTCTATAGCGGTCACGTTCTGGTATTATTTCCTTGTTTATAGGGCTGTTGCCTATTCCTTTTTTAAAAAAATTTGAGATTTTACCCATCCTGGTACACAAACCATTGGTATGCAGGGTCCATTTTGCACCTTGAAAATAAACCTTCTGTTTCAGGATACGGTGCTTTCATAGACAAAATTCTAGAACGATTGTAATCTTAAATCCAATTTCACCATTCTTGAATTACTTTTAATATATTAAATGTTGAAAATCATGAAAGGTTGAACTTTGATTTGTAATCCAACCTGAGAGGATACATTTCTCCATTTTCAGTATGAATTTGATGTACATTTGTTTTGGTTTAATCCCTTCTTCATATTTAAAGCTACTTTCTTGTACCTTGTGATTTGTCTTTACTTTCCTGTCTGTGCACTGCTAAGATGTAAGAGGCAAGAAGGCAAACCATTTCAGTTATGTCGACTGCTACATCCTTAGCACCTAGAATAGTGCCTAACCCATCATAGTGTTGAAATTCAAGAGAGCTCACCTAATAACATCACTTTCCAGACTGTAGTTCTGAATTGAAGAAGGGGAAAAGGCAAGTGAGTGAATATGAGTAGATATCAGTCATTTTTATTGACAGATCTGTTGGGGAACACAGATTTGGTATGGGGGGCAAAGGTTCCTAAAACACCCAAAAAGTAACAAAGTGTGTCAAAATAGCCATGGGATGGCTGGAAGTAAAAGCTCTACTCTTTCATGGTTAGCAGCACCCTTAAAATATTAAGGTGATGTTGAGGAAGCTGAATGCCTCCTTCTAGGTAGCTCTTTGAAATCTGGAGGAAGAACCTATGGTGTGCAATCACCTGTCCTGAGGTCACCAAAGATTTAAGTCACTGTTCCTGCTTTAGTAAGAAGTTGGCCAATGTATTTTTTCATAAATTACTGAATAATTTAGAGCCATTAAATAGGTTTTGTTAGTTCTTTTAAAGATTGCTTATATTGCTATGGTTTTGGAAGTGCATTTAATCTCCATTTTCTGAGATAGTTTCTAATCTAGGTTTAAATAGGTCTGTTATGACTTCTTTCTCATAATGTGTGTCCTTTTGGTCCCTGACATATCTCTATGTGATCATTTCAATTGTTATTTTATCTGTAAGTTATACTTACACATGTCTTTTCCATGTCTTGTTGTGATATTTGAGGAAGGGTTTCCTGGGTTATGAGATTAAGGATCACAGCTGGTTTCCCTGAAGGCTTAGTAGGCATTCTCCAATATCTTATTTTGTTGAGTGAAATTCATCCCATATTTGGCTTGAGTTTGTATAACGATCTTCAAATAATTCTTCATCTTTGAATTACAGACATTTTTTGGGGGGAGTGGGGCTCTTGTTAATTTTTGTACATTTTTACAAACTCTTTTTTGTACATTTTTCCAAACTCTTAATAGATTCTCATGAACTCAAAAATTCTGTTTCATATGTTTTATATCTTTATTAAATTAAATAATATAATTATTTCATATCATTTCCTTTGTTACATATAGCAGCAAAAACAATATGGGTTTGGGGTTTGTTTTCCATAGCTTTCAATTTCTCTCTAATCCCCTCACAAGCTTTTACTTAATTTTTTTTGCTCATTTAAAAACCTGATAGCCACAGATATGAGTGACTTTTAAGCAGTGTCTGTTTTCCTTCTTAATTTCCCAGTGCAGTCTCTTCTCTTACATGGTTCCATTTTCCTATTGGAAGCTTTAGAACTCTGTGGTCATTTTTCTTTCTTCTCTTGTCTTAAAATCTCTTCCATTTGTCTTAAAATCCCATTTTCATTCTTATAATTCTGATTTGAAGTCTTTTAAATTAAGGCTTTTAGTAAATTGTAATCAATTCATTCCTAAAATTATTGGATAACTTAAGTGATGTTCTTTGGCTCAAAGGCAAAGGATTCCTTGAATAATGATCTCCAACTAGTTTTTCAATCTGACTTATTTTATACTTTAGCCTTTTTAATAGCTACTGCATTTTTTCCCAGGTCATTATTATTCAGGTTAGTCCTCCTTAAACAACATCAATTCAAGGTAATATTTTGGAGATAAATACATGTCAGTGTTGTGCTATAGCAGAAAATGTTCCTGTCTCAAAATGATGGCTATTAAACACAGGATGTATGGAGAGTTTGTGGGACCTGGTTGGTATTTTCCATTACCTCAGCTCTGCGGGGGCTGCTTTTTAGGTACCAGTTAAAACCCACTCAGTGACCTCCTTTGATGCCTACTACTTGGAAACACAGACCTAGCACAGGTATGCCTAGGTACATTCTTGCTTTCTACTCCTTAAGAGTAGCATATGCACAAGGGTTCCCTGAATATCAAATAGGGATTTACATATTCCTTTATTTCTATAAAAGAAACATTCTAAGAGCAAAAAGTTACATTCCATTCCACTCTGAATTTTCCTTGAACTCAAAACCAAACATAATCCCAAGGTCAATTCCTAATTAGTGTTTCTACATTCTCCCTCCTTGGATACTCTCATGTTTTCTGGATAATTCAATCACTAAAGTGCGTTTACAGAGTGTCTCTATACACACTCAATTTGGTGTGTATAGAGAACGGTGAATTGCCCTGGATATTGGATACATTTCTGCAGTTTGCAGATCCTTGCATTACTCTGGGACTTCTCTTTTATAACTGCTTGAAATTGATAACTGCATTTCCAGTTTGACTGTGAGGAACAGCAGGGAGAAAACATTTTCAGAGGACATATCTGGAGACATAGGAGGGGATTGATTGTAAATGTATGGGGAGGTTTCTCTTAAAAGACATTTAATTTAAATCAATAATGTAGTTCCCCCAAAAAAGGAGAGAAAGGAATTCAATTGTGTAGACATTGGACATAGCCAGGGGTAGCAAAGAATTTAATTTAATAGGAGAAAAGGAATAACCAGTGGATATGAATGCAGACAGGTAGATATTGTAGTGATATACTGAGTTGCCTTGTCATATTATGTAATGCATCTGTGTTATGGGCTGAATTGTGTGCCTCTCCCTTCACCCAATTCATACATTGTAGTTTGTTACTCCGAATATATCAGCATATAAATTTATTTGGAGATAGGTTCTTTAAAGGGGTAATTTAGAAAGAGGTAAGGAAGGGTCCTAATCCAATATAACTGGAAAGTCGGGCACAGACACATGTAGAAGGAAGTCCACGTGAAGACGGGGGAAGATAGCTGTCTACAAGCCAAGAAGACTGGCCTCAGAAGAAACCAACCCTGTATACATCTTAATCTCAGCCTTCTAGCCTCCAGAATAATGAGAAAATAAATTTCTGTTGCTTATGCCACCCAGCCACTGGTACTGGAATAATAATAATTATAATTACTATTAGCAGAGTATAATAGAATGCTAGGTATCACAGAAGGCCACCTGGAGCAGTGATTATGTGCTTAGACTGGGATCAACATCTTAACCATGTGCTTTCTGCTGCAGTCATAGAAGAGGAGCTGTTACTTGAGTCTTGATGAGCAGATGCAATAGATAGCTCAAGAGACGAGAAAATATGGTAGTCTTGGTAAATGTGTGTTGGACTGAGAAAATATAGATTAAATGGAGGCAATAAAGATGAAGAGAGATTATGATGTTTAGGAAGTGGGGTCAATACTCTGGTCATTCCCATGTGGTAGAGAAGCTGGAGATGAGGAGATCTTTTGTAAAAAATCAAAGGAGAAAAAGACATTGTAATAACATGGTGCTTCTGATGATTCATGTTCTGTGGTACTGTTCCAGGTAAAGCCTAGGTGTGCTGTGTTACCTAAGAGGAATTTGCGCCTAGGAGACAGTTAAAATTAAAAAGAGCTATTCCATTTTCTAGCTGTGTAACTTTGTCAATTACTAAAGTTTTTGAAACCTCTGCTTGGGTCATTTGTTAAATTGGCCAACAGATTATAATTAGCCTGGTCATTGTGGTGATTAAATTGGCAAATACATATAAATATGTAAGTACACAGACACATTTAGTACAAATTTAACTTTTCTTTTTCTCCTGGGCCTCAGGTACAAATGGGTGAGTTAATTATCCCTTTGTTCATGATGCATTTCCATTATTTGTCCATGAAATACATTAAATTGTTACTGATGTTAGGGGAGAAGTTAATTTATAAAAGATCTTGAGTTGATTAACTCCATCATAAAGTAGAGTCTTAGTTGCTTGATATTCAAGTCTCTGGGGGACCCAAGAGCAGGAAGGGAGTTAGGCTTCAGAGGACTGCCATGGATGCTGGAGAACCATTGCTAGCAAATAAGGCAAGAATAACGAAATCTGAGAAATTCCACAGCATTCATCTTCAGGTAAAAACAAAACCCTATATGTGGCATGAGTCGGGGATCACCATGCTTTGGAATCAGGGAGGGAATTAAATAATTTGGGATGCCATAGACTAATTAAAATACAAAACACAATGCTTATTAGGTTCCGATTTGTAAGATATCTGTATTTTACACTTGATCTTAGCCAAAGGGCAGAGAAGCGATGTAAGATATCTGTATTTTGACCTTCTTTATTTTCAACCACAGTTATAACCTTCTTAAATTTGACCCTGGGATAGGAGTGACCTCTTGCACTCTATTCTTAGAGTGCACCACTTGTTTCAGTTTGTAGGGCTGGGGGTGTTCCCCAGGTGAAGTTTCAGGGCCTCATGACAGGTGAGACTGGAAATTATGCACAGGACAGGAGTCTCATGGCTTCTTTCTCTATCCTCAGCTTTGCCTGCCTAGTGCTTGGACTGTTCGAGCAAAAACCCAGAGAAAGATACCTGACAACTGAGTTACTAACAGTGCAGTCACCAGTGAGTAGGGAAGCCTCTTTCTGCTGAAGTAACACCCTAGTGCCATCAGATGGGCAAGTTTTTCCTATTGGCATGTATATTCTAAGTGCAATCAGGTGGGGTTCAGGCATCTGTGTGCTAAGTTCCCCTGGACTCTGGAATAGTTACCATCTGTCAGGAACTCATTGATAATTAATCTCTTTCCTAACATGCAAATTTATGATAGCTTCCATTAAGCTTGTGTATTTACAGAAGAGATAAGAGAAGTTTTCTTTCCCTCATCCAGCCTATGACCTCATTGGCAAATAATTCAACTCATTAACCATATTTTTTGGATGCAATGGGTTTAGGATGGTGGTGATTGCAAGTGCTAGAGATGAGTGAGGGAAATATTATAGTCCAGTAGGGAAGTAGATGTTTCAGCATGTGAGTATAATTAATCCAGTGTTACAAGACCTGGTGTGAGCCTTGCTCAGTGTTGAGAGGAACGGGAGAGAGGTTTAGAAGGAAGGAGGAATCATTTTATGTTTTTCTCAATTTTAAACCCCATATAATTATTAGAATTTGCACTTTTGAAAATTCCTAAAAAATATAACTGAAATTATCACTATCATGCTTGTCCCCAGTCACATGTATTACCTCTTAGTAATTAACCTTTGGTTCGTATTTGATAACTGGAAGCAATGTGTATGGAGTGGTATTTTCTTAATTGCACTACACATAAAGGAAAAAGAGTATGGTAGGAAGAATAAAATTAGGTTCCCACGTAAATTTTTGAAAAACTGGATAGGCTCAAACCAGTCATGAAGTCTCCTTTATCCTTTCGCATGGAGACAAAATAAAGATACAAGAGAAACAGTGATAACTGGTGCCTGAGATCCCACAGAATATTGAGAATGAGAGTCCTCATAACACAGGAATGGTCAGGCTAGGACTGTCCTTCAGTACAGCCATCTCAGAGGTCCCTGGCTTGTGCTGCTGAGCCATCTGACCTTATCGTTTGTTACGAACACCCGAGTCATGTAGCATTAAAAGAGACATCTATGAATTTTTTTCAGTTCTGAGCGATGCTGGCAATTCTTTCAAGGTTTTCTGATATTTTAATGATAATGTCTTATATTTAATGCAGGTTTGCTAGACAGGAAACACTCCCTAGATCAAGGCCTTGGATCTTTTAACATCACAACATATTATTAAACCAGTTCATAGATGAGGAACCAGAAGTTCACCTAGAGAATAATTTAAACCAATGATTATGGTTTAAAGACAGTACCCCATGGTTATTATTTGTCTCATGATGGATCTGTAGAGTTACTTGGAATTAATGGGGAAGAGAGTTTTAGTTATGGATTTTCAAGCAAATATTTTATAATCACCTGTCTGGAAGTTCTAATCACCAGGTTACTGAAACATGTCCAGGTTGTATTATGCCACACTTCATGTGATATTGCTTTATAATAAAGTATTATGAAGTCAGAGTGTGTAGATCTCTGTTTATGTATCCAAAGGCAGATACTAGTTCAGCATTAACAATGACCTGACAGGAAGCCCCAAACGTATATTGATCTTTCTATACACCCGGCTCTTCTGCCTCCATCCTCAGTGCTTTCATCTCAACCCTCCTACCTCTGGATGCTCTGTCTAAACGGAATCTCCATGATGTTTTAGGAATCAGTGACGTTTGAAGATGTAGCTATAGACTTCACCGAAGAAGAGTGGGCCCTGCTGGACATATCCCAGCGAAAGCTGTTCAGAGACATGATGCTGGAGAATATCAGTCGTCTGGTCTTTCTGGGTAAGTCTGCCAACAGGTTTGTTTCCATTCATTCACTCATTGAATGTATAGAACAGCTCCCCCATATCCCACTCCAATCGCTGTCCTGATTCTTTTACAACCCTTATAACCACTCAAGAGGAGTAGTGTGAGGTATATGAGGTATACCTCATATATGTATGTGAGGATTTGCCTCACATTATACTTTTGGTCAACACACTAGAATGTAAACTTGACCACAGTTTCATACCTTTCTTGCTACTCAGTCTCCAGCATTCAGAACAGAATTGGAAACTCAATGGTTATTTTAATTCCTAAATAAATTGATTAAATACCTTAGAAGTAATGATTCTGTCTTCCTCACTATGTGGAGGCTTGAGACTAGAGTTGTGAAAATAACATAATTTTTATTATTCTTGTGGCTCTTATGTTTATCGGATGCTGTTTGAAAATAACTTTTAACCCGCCATGGAGACATTTAGTCTTTCCCATTTTGAAAAGACTGATGATTCTGCATTCTTTCTCTGAACTTGTGCATGAGCATCGGCATCTAGCAGTCCTCACCATTTTGGCCTCCAGCCTGGATTTCCTCCTGGTCTGCTGAAGGAACTTCAATTTGTTCTCTGTTGAAGGTGCTGCTACGTGGGCTGACCTTCAAATCATCTTTTTATTCATCCTTGGTAAAGCCCACCCTGGACTTGGTGATAGCAAAGGTTAATCTGCACAGAACTCAAGTCCATATACTCTTTTTCCTCTACAAACGGAGTAAGATTTGCAAAAGATCCTTCCAGTTGGAGCAAGAGAAGAGCTGTGGAGTGAAGGAAGAGGATTTCTTCAAGGCCAGAGTCCAGGTAAGTAACAGAGACCTGTGCTTTAGTATGAGCAGGTGCCTAGTCTGAGTGAGTATAACCTTAGAAATATCAACTGAAGATTTTGTCAAGTGAGTGATATTTTCTTTTTTTTTTTTTATTATGTTAGTCACCATACAGTACATCATTAGTTTTTGATGTAGTGTTCCATGATTCGTTGTTTGTGCATAACACCCAGTGCTCCACGCAGAATGTGCCCTCTTTAATACCCATCACCAGGCTAACCCATCCCCTCACCCCCTCCCCTCTAGAACCCTCAGTTTGTTTCTCAGAGTCCATCGTCTCTCATGGTTCGTCTCCCCTTCTGATTCCCCCCTTCATTCTTCCCTTCCTTCTCCTAATGTCCTCCAGGCTGTTCCTTATGTTCCACAAATAAGTGAAACCATATGATAATTGACATTCTCTGCTTGACTTATTTCACTGAGCATCATCTCCTCCAGTCCCATCCATGTTGATGTAAAAGTTGGGTATTCATCCTTTCTGATGGCTGAGTGATAGTCCATTGTATATATGGACCACATCTTCTTTATCCATTCGTCTGTTGAAGGGCATCTCGTCTCTTTCCACAGTTTGGCTATTGTGGACATTGCTGCTATGAACATCGGGGTGCATATGGCCCTTCTTCTCACTACGTCTGTGTCTTTGGGGTAAATACCCAGGAGTGCAATTGCTGGGTCATATGGTAGCTCTATTTTCAACTGTTTGAGGAACCTCCATACTGTTTTCCAGAGTGGTTGCACCAACTTGCATTCCCACCAACAGTGTAGGAGGGTTCCCCTTTCTCCACAACCTCTCCAACAAAATGTAAGTGAGGACATTAGGGCAAAATTCCTCATGTTGTTATCATTCCTTGCATAAATCCATCACAACTCATGTGTCCTCCTGCCACTTTCCCTTCCTTTGGGGAAAAAGCTATTTGTGTACTTATTGCAGTTAAATGTTGACATAGTGATTCTTGTTCTGACCCTCCCATTTAAATATTTTCCAACTATTTGCTGACCCAACATCTTTCCACCACTTTACATCTTTCATATTTCAACCCTGAATTTTTTCTAATTGACAAAGAACTTTAAAATGTTTCTATTATCTAGAGCATTTACTCATTTGACACACTTTCCCAGCTAAGTACCCATTTCTGAAACATACTCATATGGACCTTGGTGCTTTTCTACATTTTCATTCCCCTAATGCCATCCTTTTTTTTTTTAAGTCTTCCAAATTTTATTTATTTATAATAAATGTTATAAGGTAATATACATTATATTCTATCATAACTCAAATTTTAAGCTAATTTTGAAATATAGTTTTTAGTTAGCTTGAATTATTAGTTGAAAATGAGCAATTAACAGTTACATTTTGAAGATTTCCTTTAATACTAACCCTCATCAATTTTATTTTTATTTGAACACTTCAGTTACCTTGGGCATATTTAACAATTCTTATAGAGGCTCTGGAAAATCTAGTAAGGCTCCTTCTCTCTGCTGATGGCCTTGCTCACTTAACCACATCTCCATCTTCTTGACCTTGAAAAGTAGGATTTTCCATTTTACATACAATAAAAAAAAGATAGACACTTTATTTTTTTTTTAAAGATTTTATTTATTTATTTGAGAGACAGAGAATGAGAGATAGAGAGCACGAGAGGGAAGAGGGTCAGAGGGAGAAGCAGACTCCCTGCTGAGCAGGGAGCCCGACGTGGGACTCGATCCTGGGACTCCAGGATCATGACCTGAGCCGAAGGCAGTCACTTAACCAACTGAGCCACCCAGGCGCCCCAAAAGATAGACACTTTAAAATAAAAGGCACCATCTTAAAAAATTATTTTTGTACCAAAAAAATGTAGAACAGATTATCTTACCTTTCATGGAGCCATGGGTAGCTTCATAAGCTACCCATAATTATGATTTAAAACTATGTATTTGCATAAATATTTTATTGGCTGTCTTAATGCCCTTTGAATTTTAACTATTATAATCATATTTTGAAATATGACTTTAGGCCACCCAAATAATAATTTTAAAAACATGTCTTAAGAAGGCTGAAGGACCTCACATCATTAAGTTTTGAACCATGTAGGTTAGGAAACAATCCTAGCACTCCCAAATATAGATCTATTGAACAAGTGACTTGAGTTTTCTAAATCTCAGTTTTTTACCTGTAAAGTGGGGATGAAATTCATCTTGCAATGTTTTTTGAAAGAGTCAGATAAGATAATAAATGTAAATCATTATAATGCCTGATCCATTAAATATTAAAATGTTATTCACCTTCCCTTCTGGAAGCTAAAATCTAAGTAGCTATGCTTGTTAGCCATCATTTTGAATTAGTAATTAGAAATTAAATAAGAGCATATATACTGATTTCAACAAATAAAGTATCTATCTTTTTTTATGTTCAGTTAGCAGCATATAGTATGTCATTAGTTTTTGATGTAGTGTTCAACAATTCATTAGTTGCGTATAACACCCAGTGCTCGTCAGCACACGTGCCCTCCTTAATACCTATCACCTGGCTACCCCCTCCCCCCACCCCCCTCCCTTCTGTAACCCTCAGTTTGTTTCCTGGAGTCTAGGGTCTCTCATGGTTCGTCTCCCTCTCCCATTTCTTCCTGTTCAGTTTTCCCTCCCTTCCCCTGTGGTCCTCCATGCTCTTCCTTATGTTCCACATATGAGTGAAACTATATGATAATTGTCCTTCTCTGCTTGACTTGTTTCACTTAGCATAACCCCCTCCAGTTCCATCCATAAAGTATATATCATCTTTTGCAAAAAGGAAAAAGCTAGCATGTGAATACTCTAAAAGCCAACAAATCTGACTCAGATGATGCCTTGTTGACTGTAATTATACCAGTCTACTCCTGGGGTTACTCTTTTTTAAATTTAAATTCAATTAGCCAACATATATACATCATTAGTTTCAGATGTAGTGTTTAATAATTCATCAATTGCATATAAGACCCAATTCTCATCACATCACATACCCTCTTTAATGCCCATCACCCAACCACCCCATCTCCCCCAGCAACCCTCAGTTTGTTTCCTATAGTTAAGAGTCTCTCATGGTTTTTCCTTCGCTAATGCCATTCTAACAATTTGTATTTTTTTCAGTTATTTTAGGCATGTAAAGTCCCCGTAAAAAACAAGAAATTAAATTAACATATCAGCAAGAAGGGTATAGCCCTGACTATGCCAATGGTAAGTTTCATGGGTATCGACCCTAGTCATCCAAACTAACGACCTAAATGCAATGAGGTAAATTGATAATTGAGCACAATTGCCTGAATGTAATTGTTAGGATTCAGTTCAGTTCTTTTTTTTTTTTAAAGATTTTATTTATTTATTCATGAGAGACAGAGAGAGAGAGTGAGGCAGAGGGAGAAGCAGGCTCCCAAGGAGCAGGGAGCCCGATGTGGGACTCGATCCCAGGACCCTGGGATCATGACCCGAGCCGAAGGCAGACGCTTAACCATCTGAGCCACCCAGGCGCCCTCAGTTCAGTTCTTTACACGCAAAAAGTTTTGGATAGTTTTAAATCACTGAAGAAATTAACATGAGCTCAAATCAATAACCTGAGATCTAAAAATAAAAAGGGGGGGGGGAGTCAATTGCATAAACATGGCTTATTACCTAGTTTTTGTTTTTTTTTTAATTTTATTTTATTATATTAGTCACCATACAATACATCATTAGTTTTTGATGTGGTGATCCACGATTCATTGTTTTCGTATAACACCCAGTGCTCCATGCAGTACATGCCCTCCTTAATACCCATCACCGGGCTAACCCATCCGCCCCCCCCCTCCCCTCTAGAACCCTCAGTTTGTTTCCCGGAGTCCACAGTCTGTCATGGTTCGTCTCTCCCTCTGATTTCCCCCCCTTCATTTTACCTTCCTTCTCCTAATGTCCTCCATGCTGTTCCTTATGTTCCACAAATAAGTGAAATCATATGATAATTGACTTTCTCTGCTTGACTTATTTCACTTAGCAGAATCTCCTCCAGTCCCATCCATGTTGTTGTAAAAGTTGGGTATTCATCCTTTCTGATGGCTGAGTAATATTCCATTGTATATATGGACCACATCTTCTTTATCCATTCATCTGTTGAAGGGCATCTCGGCTCTTTCCACAGTTTGGCTATTGCAGACATTGCTGCTATGAACATTGGGATGCATATGGCCCTTCTTTTCACTAAATCTGTGTCTTTGGGGTAAATACCCAGGAGTGTAATTGCTGGGTCATAGGGTAGCTCTATTTTTAATTTTCTGAGGCACCTCCATACTGTTTTCCAAAGTGGCTGTACCAACTTGCATTCCCACCACAGTGTGAGAGGGTTCCCTTTCTCTACAACCTCTCCAACATTTGTTGTTTCATGCCCTGTCAATTTTTGCCATTCTAACTGGTATAAGGTGGTATCTTAGTGTGGTTTTAATTTGAATTTTCCTAATAGCTAATGATGATGAACATTTTTTCATGTGTCTGTTAGCCATTTGTATGTCTTCTTTGGAGAAGTGTCTGTTCATCTCTTCTGCCCATTTTTTGACGAATTGTTTGTTTTTTGGGTGCTGAGTTTGAGAAGTTCTTTATAAATCTTGGATACCAACCCTTTATCTGTGGTGTCAATGGCAAATATCTTTCTCCCATCCTATGGGTTGCATCTTTGTTTTGTTGACTGCTTCCTTTGCTGTGCAGAGGCTTTTTATCTTGATGAAGTCCCAAAAGTTCATTTTTACTTTGTTTCACTAGCCTTTGGAGATGTATCTTGAAAGAAGTCGTGGTGGTCAATGTCAAAGAGGTTACTGCTTATGTTTTCCTCTAGGATTTTGATGGATTCCTGTCTCACATTGAGGTCTTTCATCCATTTTGAGTTTATCTTTGTGTATGGTGTTAGAGAATGGTCGAGTTTCATTCTTCTGCATGTGGCTGTCCTATTTTCCCAGTACCATTTATTGAAGAGACTGTCTTTTTTCCATTGCATATTTTTTCCTGCTTTGTCAAAGATTATTTGACCATAGAGTTGAGGGTCCATATCTGGGCTCTCTATTCTGTTCCATTGGTCTATATGTCTGTTTTTGTGCCAGTACCATGCTGTCTTGGTGATCACTGCTTTGTAATATAGCTTGAAATCGGGCAACGTGATGCCCCCAGTTTTGTTTTTCTTTTTCAACATTTCCTTGGCGATTCGGGGGTCTTTTCTGATTCCATACAAATTTTAGGATTGTTTGTTCCAGCACTTTGAAAAATATCATTGGAATTTTGATTGGGATGGCATTGAAGGTATAGAATGCTCTGGGTAGCATAGACATTTTAACAACTTTAATTCTTCCGATCCATGAGCATGGAATGTTTTTCCATCTTTTTGTGTCTTCTTCAATTTTTTTCATGAGTGTTCTGTAGTTCCTAGAGTATAGATCCTTTACCACTTTGGTTAGGTTTATTCCGAGGTATCTTATGGTTTTTGGTGCTATTGTAAATGGAATCGTTTCTCTAATTTCTCTTTCTACAGTTGCATTGTTAGTGTATAAGAAAGCAACTGATTTCTGTGCATTGATTTTGTATCCTGCCACATTACCAAATCACCTATGAGTTCTAGTAATTTGGGGATGGATCTTTTAGGTTTTCCACATAAAGTATCAGGTCATCTGTGAGAAGAGAGAGTTTGACTTCTTTGCCAATTTGAATACCTTTTATTTCTTTTTGCTGTCTGATTACTGTTGCTAGGATTTCTAGTACTATGTTGAACAACAGTGGTGAGAGTGGGCATCGTTGATATGTTCCTGATCTTAAGGGAAAGCCTCTCAGCTTTTCCCCACTGAGGATGATATTCGCTGTGGGTTTTTCATAGATGGATTTTATGAACTTGAGGAATGTTCCCTCTATCCCTGTACTCGGAAGAGTTTTAATCAGGAAAGGATGCTGTATTTTGTCAAATGCATTTTCTGCATCAATTGAGAAGATCATATGGTTCTTCTCTCTCTTCCTACTAATGTGTTTTGTCACATTGATTGATTTGTGAATTTTGAACCACCTTTGCATCCTGGGGATAAATCCCACCTGGTCATGGTGGATGATCTTTTTAATGTATTGTTGGATCCTATTAGCTAGGATTTGGTTGAGGATTTTGGAATCCCTATTCTTCAGGGATATCAGTCTGAAATTCTCCTTTTTGATGGGATCTTTGCCTGGTTTGGGGATTAAGGCAATGCTGGCTTCATAAAATGAGTCTGGAAGCTTTCCTTCTATTTCTATTTTTTGAAACAGCTTCAGGAGAATAGATATTATTTCTTCTTTGAATGTTTGGTAGAATTCCCCAGGGAATCCATCAGGCCTTGGACTCTTATTTTTTGGGAGGTTTTTGATCCCTGCTTCAATCTCGTTACTGGTTGTTGGCCTATTCAGTTTGTCAATTTCTTTCTGTTTCAGTCTTGGCAGTTCATAGGTTTCCAGGAAGGCATCAGTTTCATCCAGGTTGCTCAGCTTATTTGCATATAGTTGTTGATAATTTCTAATAGTTGTTTCTATTTCCTTGGTGTTAGTCGTGATCTCTCCCCTTTCATTCATAATTTTATTAATTTGGGTCCTTTCTCTTTTCTTTTGGATAAGTCTGGCCAGTAGTTTATGAATCTTATTAGTTCTTTCAAAGAACCAGCTTCTAGTTTTGTTGATCTGATCTACTGTGTTTCTGGTTTCTAATTCATTAATCTCTGCTCTAATCTTAATTATTTCTCTTCTAATGCATGGCTTAGGCGTTGTTTGTTGCTTTTTCTCTAGTGCTTTAAGGTGTAGAGTTAGTTGGTGAATTCAGGATTTTTCTATTTTTTTTTTTGGTGAGGTTTGGATGGCTATGTATTTCCCCCTTAGGACTGTCTTTGCAGTATCCCATAGGTTTTGGACCAATGTTTTTTCATTCTCATTGGTTTCCATGAATTGTTTAAGTTCTTCTTTGATTTCCTTGTTGACCCAAACATTCTTGAGCAGAGTGGTCTTTAGCTTCCAAGTATTTGAATTTCTTCCAAATTTTTTCTTGCGATTGAGTTCCAGTTTTAAAGCATTATGGTCTGAGAATATGCAGGGAATAATCTCAGTCTTTTGGTATCGGTTGAGACCTGATTTGTGACCCAGTGTGTGGTCTATTCTGGAGAAAGTTCCATGTGCATTCGAGAAGAATGAGTATTCTGTTGTTTTAGGGTGGAATGTTCTGTATATATCTATGCGGTCCATTGGGTCCAGTGTGTCATTCAAAGCTCTTGTTTCTTTGTTGATTTTCTGCTTAGATGATCTGTCTATTGCTGAGAATGTAGTATTGAGGTCTCCTACAATTAACGTATTGTTATCAATATGACTCTTTATTTTGGTTGACAGTTGGCTTATGTAGATGGCTGCTCCCATGTTGGGGGTGTAGATATTTACAATGGTTAGATCTTCTTGTTGGATAGTCCCTTTAAGAATGATATAGTGTCCTCTGTTTCTCTAACTACAGTCTTTAGTTTAAAATCTAAGTTGTCTGATATAAGAATTGCTACCCCAGCTTTCTTTTGAGGTCTGTTGGCATGGAAGATGGATCTCCATCCCTTCACTTTCAGTCTGGATGTATCTTTTGGTTCAAGATGAGTCTCTTGCAGGCAGCATATGGTTGGGTTCTGTTTTTTTATCCAATCTGGAACCCTGTGCCCTTTTATGGGAGCATTTAGGCCATTCACGTTGAGAGTGATTATTGAAAGATATGAATTAATTGTCATCATGTTGCCTGTGAAGACCTTGTTTTATAGATTGTCCCTGTACATTTCTGTTGTATATCACTCTTGGGGTCTTTCTCCTTTTATAGAACCCCCGTTAATATTTCTTTCAGGGCTGGCTTAGTAGTGACATACTCTTTCAGTTTCTGCTGGTCTTGGAAGCTCTGCATCTCTCCATCCATTCTAAATGACCGCCTTGCCAGATAAAGTATTCTTGGCTGCATGTTCTTTTCGTTTAGTACCCTGAATATATCTTGCCAGCCCTTTCTGGCTTGCCAGGTCTCTGTGGATAAGTCTGATGTTATTCTGATGTTCCTCCCTCTGTATGTAAGGAATCTCTTCCCCCAAACTGCCATTAAGATGGTTTCCTTGGTTCTAAGATTTGTGAGTTTTACTATTACATGCCGGGGTGTTGGCCTGTTTTCCTTGATCTTGGGAAGGGTCCTCTCTGCTTCTAGGACACGAATGTTTGTTTCATTCCTCAGATTAGGAAGTTCTCAGCTATAATTTGCTCAAGTGTATCTTCTAGTCCTCTCTCTCCACCCCCTCAGGGATTCCAATGATTCTGACATTGGAACGTTTCATGGTGTCACTTATTTCTCTGATTCTATTTTCATGGATTCTGAGTTGTTTTTCCCTGGCTTCCTCTTTACCCTTTTTATCTATTAATTGGTCTTCTAGGTCACTAATTCATTCCTCTGCCTCGCTTACCCTGGCTGTTAGATTATCTAGATTAGATTGGATCTCAGTGATAGCATTTTTAAATTCTGCCAATTCAGCTTTCATTTCTGCCCTTAGAGACTCTATGTTGCCATTAATTGATTTCTTCATTCTAGCTATTTTCTTCACAATTACTAGCCTGAATTCCATCTCTGACATCTTGGTTATATCTGAATCCATTTGTAAATTTGTGGCATAAGTCATAGTCTCTGAGTCTTTCCTATTTGGGGGGTTCCTCCTCCTAGTCATTTTGTTGAGGGATGGTTGAGGGAATATATAGATTCCCAATTATTGACCACAACCCAAGCAAGATGCACCTGTTTTCTAGGGACCTGATGGTTGCTGGTCTCTTGTTTTCCCAGCCTGTCCTCTGGGGGAGGGGCCTGCTGCAGTTACTCAGGCAACCCTGTTTGTGCAGAATTGCCCTGCCCCCTGTGGTGGGGGATGGGCTCAGGGAAAACCGGTTTTGGGGGGCTTTTGTTCTCTGGCGGCTTTCCCTGGTGGCTTTCCCTGTCTCTTCCGAGAGTCAGAGCAGAAGAGACCATTCCAACCCTCTGCCTCAGAGCAGAGAGATCTCAGTCTGTTCTTCAGTGAGCTCTCCAGGCCACACTGTCTCTGTTTCTGTCCATGCTGCTATAAACTGCAGTGTCCTGGGTTGTATGCCCTTCAGCAGTGCTCCCAGTCCTCGCCTCCAGGCCAGGGCTCATCTCTGCCCTTTGTGCTTCTAAACCTGCCAGCTGCCCCCAGTTCACATGTGTGGCCCCGCCACTCCGGGTTTCCATCTAGGGGGGCTGCCCTAAAGTCCTTTCCCTGTTCTACGTGTCAGGAAGTCTGTGCCCTGTCCCCAGTGTGGGAGGCTATCACTCACCAGTGGTGTAGGATCCCCGCGGCTGGCTCCCTCCTCCTTCCGTTTATCCTCCAATATCTGCCCATGGAATCATGGCTCCCTGCTTCATACCTCCAAACCAACCACCTGCAATATTCTGTTTGTAGAGATCCAGCTCTATCTTCTTACATCTCAGGCTGATTTCCTGGGTGTTCAGAGTGGTCTGGTAGATATCCAGCTCAATTCCAGGGACCAGTTGGAATAGAATCCCCTATTCCTCCGCCATCTTTTCCCCACCATTACTTCGTCTTTGAAACATAATGAAGTCTTCAGAATTAATCTGATAACTCTGAGGTTGGAATACTACAAAAGAGAAAATACTGATGCCTGCAGGGAGTAACAAGATGTGTATGCAACTGGAGAATATTACTAACTACTACTCTAGAATTTATATGTAGAGAAATAAATGTATGGAAGTGTTTGGGCAAACCATTAACAACCTTTCATCTTCTTCCCCAAAGCATAAATCTCGTGCTCCAGAAGATCCTATTGAAAGTACTGACTTGGGTGATGAGTTTACTCATATGCCTGCATTGACTCGATTTTTGTTAATTCACCTCAGGAAGAAACATTATTTCAGCAGACAGTGTAGAAAATCACTTAGTGAACAATCATCCCTTACTCAGTATAACCAAATTCACACTAGAGGTAAATTACATAAATGTCTTCTATGCGGAAAAGACTTGAGTAATTCCTTTAGTCTTAGAAGACACAAGATGACTCACACTGGAAAGAAGCCATTTGAATGCCATCTTTGTGGGAAAGGCTTTCTGCAAAGCTCTGCCCTTAGAAACCACAATCAAACACACAATGGAGAGAAACCATATAAATGCCATCTGTGTGGGAAAGTCTTCAGTCAGAATTCTTACCTTAGACTACATGAGAAAATTCACATAAAAAAGAAACTATATGAATGCCATCTATGTAAGAAGGCTTTCATTCACAGTTCCTACCTTAGAAAACATGAGAGAATTCATTCTGGAGAGAACTGTTATGAATGTAATCAATGTAAGAAAACTTTTAGTCAGCTCTGGCCTTAGCCAACACAAGAGAACTCACACTAGAGAGAGGCACATGTGTGTCTCCTATGTGGGAAAGCTTTAGTTGATGTGCTGAACTTAGACGACATAACAGAACACACACAGGAGAGAAACCATATGCATGTCACCAGTGTGGGAAAGCCTTCAGTCAATATTTCAATCTTAGACGACATGAAAGAATGCACACCAGAGAGCAACCATATGAATGTCATCTGTGTGGGAAATTCTTCAGTCAGTATTCTTCCTTTAGACCACATGAGGGAATCCAACACTGGAGAGAAAATCATGAGGGTCTTCTGTAAGTATTCTGACCTGAGATGACACGGTATTACAGATGCAATGAATGTGGAAGAAATATCAGTCAGAGCTTTAACATTTGAAGTCACCAAAGGATGCACATATTGAAGAAACAGACTGTAATCAACATGGAAGACCCTTCAGTTCTCATACTCCTCAGGCAAGATATACATTTGTGTATGGAAGTGAATTCATACATATGCCGTCTGTGTGGCAAAGCCTTCAGTTATGGTCTGACCTCAGATGACATGGTAGAGCTCATATCATAAATATAACAATATGGATGTTTTCAGCAACAGCTCTCAACTTTAAAGACACTATAGCACTTGTGCAGAGGATAACCCTGGTTCTTTATGAAAAAATGTGGCATAAAATATGAGTACAAAATGATCTGGCAATATTAAATGTAAAATTTTTTAAGAAGTTAAACTTTTACTATAGATCAACATTTGCAAATATTTAAACAATAAAACCTGTTGCTAAAGAAGCTAAATGTTGGTGTTCTAGTTTTCTCTATGTAGATTCAGTTCTGTACTGCTCGGCATGTGGGTTAGACACTCAGCAAGACTCTGTGAGTCTCCCTTTTTTCCAAGTCCCTTCCACACAGCTCAGCTCCACTCATTCCAACTTCCCACCAACACTGTCTCCCTTCATGCCCTGGTGGTGGCACAACTGTGATCTTCAGCCCCATTTGCCAGGTTTCTCAGAGGCTCATGATGTTGGTCAGGCAAGGTCATGGAGGCACTATTAAAGACATCTAGGCTAAAATTTTTGGTGGCCCTTCAGCTTATGTCTCTGCTACTGAAAGAACTTGGTGCCAGAGAGAGAGGCAGCTCTGCCCTCTCAGCCCCCAGAAAGTTCCTTGGATTTTGTCCCCAAACACCTGAATTGATCTAAGTAGGAGCAAGAGTTAATTCTGTGACCAGAGTCTATATCTTATTAAGACAATTCTGGATTTATGCATCCTCCAGTCACCTTAGAAAGCACCATAGCTGTTTGCCACTCCACCCCACAAACCAGAAAATAGGGCTCGGATAAAATCCCCAAACCTATTAGCCACCACACAAGCTGTTTTTTTAAATATATATAATTGGTGCAGGGTACCTGACACATCATTTTTAAAAAATCTCCACCAGTGATTCTATGGTACAGTTAGGGTAGAAACATGTTATCAAGTCATGTGTGAGGATGATGAGCAACCAACTCTATTGTCTGCCTAAGGCAATACGTGTTCTACCCCCAAGCTCTAGTTGTATTGAATTGTAATTCTGGGCAACCACCTTATTAGAGACCCAGCTGGTGGCTTAGCCAGGAATCACACGCTCTGTTCTAAAGTGTCACCAGGATGGAAGGGATGGCTCCTGGTGACTCCTGTGGGTGGGGCCTGTGCTAATGCCGGGACTCCTAAGATTCACGCACACATCCCCTTCTGAGAGGAGCTCATGTCCCAGTGGGTATTATCTCCACTGACTTATGGATGTGTGTTGGGTAGTTGTACTGAGATCAAGGGACTTCAGTACAGGGCTGATAACATACAGTTTTATGATCATGCAACAAGATTTATTTGGGTGGCACACTGACTGCTTGGCTGAATGGGGTGGTCCCTCATAGGATGATATCTTTCAGTGGTAACAGTACAGGTCCACCACACAGAAAGTTAGGATGACAAAGAAAGTTCCCAGAGGAGAAGGGGCTGGAGAAGGGGCTTACTTGTGGAGATGATGTCTCTCAATAGCAAGATATAGTCTCTGAGCCAGAGAATTATGAATGGATGACAGGGGCTTAGAGACACTGATACTCATGGTCTATCTTATTTACTGCTAGTAGATGTTAGGTGGTGATTCACAGGGCATGCACAGAAGATATGGCTAAGCTATAAAATCTACTAATTTGGGCTATGTTTAAAACAATCCAGTGTGTAAAAATTTGAGTTTGGCAACAGTGGGTTTTTGAGCTAAAGGGCTCTGTTTGCTGTGAAGAAATAAACACACATCTGATATGCCGAGACCGTCTTTGGCTCATCCATAAACCATGACTGATCATTTCAAATGATTTGTCTTCATGTTCATGGATTAGTTTTTCTCTTGATCAAGTCCAGTGCTGGAACCCTTTTTATATATATATATTTTTGTTTCAGCTACTGTAATTTTCAACTCTAGATTTTTTATTTAACTCCATTTTATAATTTATCTCTATGTATTGAAACTCTTGATTTGGTAAAAGCACATCCTTCCTGGTTTCACTTTTTTTACTAGGAGAGGGAGAGAATCTTAAGCAGGCTCCATGTCCAGCACTGAGCCTGACATGGGGCTTGATCACACGACCCTGAGATCATGACCCGAGCAGAAATCTAGAGTTGAACGCTTAACCAAATGAGCCACCCAGGCTCCCCTCCTGGTTCCAATATTCAAGCATCATTGAAATAGTTCTTTTAAAGCCATTTCCCTAGGGACAGTATCTTCAGTTTCCTTACCCACCCCCCACCCCACCTGAATGAACTGTACTTTGTTTCTTTGCATAACTCTATTTTTGTTGTTGAATACTGGACATTGTGAGGATCACAATGTGGTAATTTTGCAAACAACAATCTTCTGCCTTTCCAGGGTTTTGTTTGTTTGTTTGCAACTCATATGGATTGTGTTACTTTAATGATTTTCTCAACTTTTTGTAAAGGGTCTTTGTCATGAGTGCCCCTGAAGTCTGCTCTGTTAGCTTAGTGGGCCCCTTGTGATTTGAGAGAGAACTCCTGCAATGCCTGGTGCCAGACCATGACGAGGTGCTCTGCCAGTCACTGCAGACTGCCCCTGTGCTGGTGCTCTGCTCCAGAGCTTAGGCAGGGAATTAACTCCATCATCCCTTCACTTGCCCTTGTGCCAGTGCTGAAGGCCAACTCACATGGTGCTCTTAGGTGTTTTCTAATCACTGGTCCAGCTGTGGGCATCAGCATGGCCTTTAGACTGCCCAGTGCACAGCAGATTTTCAGTGCCCTTCGTCCCTCAATTATGTCCCAGCATCTTCCTTCCAAGGTTTTTCGGTCTGCCTCCCTCTGGCCCCTCTGTCTGGTCCCTTCCCAGACAGGTGACCCTAGTATATTTCATTGAAATGCTCTTGACAGTGTCACATAGGAGCTCCTTAAAGTTCTGAGGCAGTCGAAACAAAAGAAAGCCCCTGAGTCTGCCCCTCTTGGAGTCCCCAAAGAGGTCAGAACACACAACCACAATTCTCTGAGAACAGTCAGTCTTGCTGGCATGAGCACACTGTCCCAGGAATGTGGACCACTGTCCTCATGGTGGCCACAGAGCTGGGGAGTGTGGCATGGTAGGTGGGTAAGTTAAAATATCTTAAAGGCTGTTTTACTGAAATTCAGTACCTTCTTTTTTCTTTTAAGCACTTCCCCAGGTTTTGTGTTTTTTATTAGATTCTAGAATTCTGAAAAAGTTCATTCCAGTAGTTGACAGCTTCATCATTGCCTTAGTGAAGGGATGGTGCATTGGAGTTACTAACACTGGCATTTTGGGTGACATCATTTGACCTATTTTAATTGTACATTCTTTTTCAAAGGTGATATTAGTAGGTCTCTAATTTCTTTGTACATATATATACATGTATGTATTTCCTATAATAACATATACTATCATCTAAGATTCATTCATTTTCAATTTCTTTATTTTTCTCTTTTGTTTAATTTCAAATTTGGAAAATGTATGTGTCTTGTTAAAGTTTTACATTCATCAACATATCATCAAAGATAATTGCTCTTGTTTGTATTAACCAAGGGATTGGCTTTCTAATAAGCATGTAGCTTTATATAATATCAAGATGTTTCACTGGAGAGCTTTGTTGACTTATTTCATATTGCTCAAAATGTCATACCACAGTGACTAGTTAAAAAACATTTGCAATCTGTTTGCATGAAGATGCTTTTGATTTCTGCACTGTGTACTTTGTCATATACTTGCTTTCTGTAATCTATCTCTTAATTCTCCAAGGGACCTCATAAAGTCAATATTACTCTGATGAAGCTGAGGCTCTGAACAGGGCCCAAAGAGAGTTAATACTAGAGGTTAAGGCAGTAGGGTTCAAAGAAGAGAATCTAGAGAAGGTGCAATATGTTTACAGATTACACAGCTTATTTTCATTAAAGTGAAGTAAACTCAGGTAGACCATATAAATTCCCATAACCAAATTAGGTTTTCTAAACTTCCAGAATATTTATTCACATGGTTATAAAAGCTTTTAAATTCAAAGGCAAAAAATGATCCTTACTTCAGATTATGGACTCAGATTTATGACTTTGAAGATAAACCCACTTTTCACTATTCTGTCACTTAAACATTTATGCAGCAGCTCATTGTGGATCTCATGTTGCTTTCTTTTTTAAAATTTTATTTAAATTAAACGAATTAACATATAGTGTATTATTAATTTCAGAGGTGGAGTTCAGTGATTCATCAATTGCATATAACACCCAGTGCTCATTACATCATGTGCCCTCCTTAATGTCCATCTCCAAGTTACCCCTCCCCCCCACCCACCTCCCCTCCAGCAACCCTCAGTTTGTTTCCTGGAGTTCAGTGTCGCTTATAGTTTGTCTCTCTCTCTGATTTCATCTTATTTTATTTTTCTCTCCCTTCCCCATGATCCTTTTGGTTTGTTTCTTAAATTATGAGTGAAAACATACAATTGTCTTTCTCTGATTTATGTCGATTAGCATAATACCCTCTAGTTCCATCCATGTCATTGCAAATGGTAAGATTCCATTTTTTTGATGGCTGAGTAATATTCTATTGTATATATATGTACCATGTTGCTTTCAAAGCCCTTGGTTGAGCTGCTTCACCTGCTGTGAAGGAATTGCAGCTCCATTCAACTCCATCCAGCAAATACCCCTTTGGCAGCTGCTCATTCTTCCTTCTCTTCAAAACACTCCTGTTTATTCCTTGGGGCTAAGGTCTCCCACTTTTGTATTCAGAGGCCTTTTCCTGATGCATCCATTATGAGTGATGACATAGTTTATGACATTAAAAATATATGTCTCTCTCAGACATGACATCTTAAGTTCTTGAAGTTAAGGGTTTACCTTATCCGTTACAGAGCCCAGAACACAACCAATGCCCAATATACATCAGAGGAGCTGTTATTTCTGGCTTTCTATGAATACCCCTTTTCTACAAAGTACACCTGCTATGAGGCTCAGAATGGAGAGATGACATATAGCCCATCATGTATCCTAAGGGATTTGAGGAAAATTGCCATGGCTTCGGGCAGGTTAACCTTACATTAGAGATTGCTGCAGTATCAACATTTTGTGTTGTACACAACTGATGAATTATTGAACACTACATCTGAAACTAATTATGTACTTAGTGTATGCTGGATAAATGAATTAAAGAAAAAGAAATGAATGAAGCAAAAGATGAATAAGCTTGACAAATACTGTTTAGTGTTTGTATCGTTCCCATCTTCATACCAAATGGAAAATGGCCACCAACATGGAGGAGGGGGCCTAAGAGCCAAAAATTGCTACAGAGGGACTTCCACAGGGTAGCACACAGACAATTAGTGGAAAAATGACAAACCCTCTTTCAGTCATATTAGCATACAGATCAGGAATTTCAAAATACTTGGCTATGACAGACAAAAGCATCACCATGAACAAAAACTGAAATCCAATGAAGTAAGGATCAGTGCCTTGGCACCTCCCCCTTCAACAGGTTTCAAAGGAAGAGCATCAGTTCCAGAAAAATTCACCCCTCCCACTCAATTCCAACAAAAGCTTAGAGCAGTTAACAGATACCATGAGAATAAAGAACCACCACCACACATATCACTGGCCATGGCTGCAAATGTGAGCAAAACCAAAGAGGATGTCCTGACACATCACAGAGGTCATCCCAAACTAAACAAGAAGTCAGAGCCAGACAAACATGAGGCATTCCTCTGAATACCTCCATCCTTCCCTTCACTACCAACTGTACTAATTCACTAGTAGGACCTGAAGAACACAGAGACTGAGATAAAATGGAAGTCCTTTTCTATGCACGTAAAAATAGTGAAACTTCAGAGACCTTCTACAGAACTGTCCTGTTTTCTCTCTGATTTTCAGAATTGTCCAAGTATAACATCATGGCCATACTGTTCTAAGTGTAAGGTAACAGTGGCTCAGAGAGAAATTGGGTAATCTACCCGGGGTCACACAATCTGTTAAGAGGCAAAACTGGATGTGTGTGCCTATAAAACAAGGCTCATTCCCCCTTTGCTCCCCTCCCTGACAAAGGGGTCTTCTACCCCTGGAGGTGCTGAGCTTGAACACAAAGATCTTTCTCATAGAAATGCATATTTCTGGAGTCCTGTGGAAGAACTTGGAAATAATTTTCCAATAGGGAAAACGTTACATATAGGAGTTTTTGCAGGCACAGCTAACTCATGGTGAAAGATTTACTTTTAAAACGCATGACACTGTAAAAATACCAAAGAACACAAGAACAAAAGATATGGCCAGGAGAAGTGATCTAGAAAAACACAGGTCTCTGAAATACTCAGTTATACTGAAAATAACCACAACATTATTTTTGCCCTCCTCTCTTACCTCAGTAGAGAACAGCTTCCTGAGTTGCTGTTCATCGAAGGAGCTGTACAAGATTCTGCATCTTATAAAGGCCAAAAAACTCATGGAGACTTATTCTGACCTGTGTATTCTGCACAAAAGAATAACAAACTTGCCTTCTCCTTCCTCCAAGATCTTAGATTCTTTAACACACTCAGATCTCTTACCAGAGGCAGACAGCTTCTGAGATGCCTCAGTTGACCCTGAGGATGAAGTACAGGCCAATCCCTTCACCCTTCAGGAAGACACCACTGAACTGAACCACAGGGTCAGATGTTTTCTTAATGAACCAACCAGTTATGGGCAAGTCAGAGCACAAATTAGTTGGAACTTGGTACGAAAAAAGAAGGGGCCTCCAATACACAACATAAATGGCTTAAAATATAAGAAAAGATTTATAATGAAAATAAGAACTGTCTTGGAGAGGAAGAATACCAATAAGCTATATACATTAACGGCCCTGGTCCCATAGATCAAGCCACAAGGGGATTTTTTAGACATTCAATCTGGACTTTAATATCTGAATAGGTAATATGTAAATAGTTATACTTAGATATATTTTATAAACAAGATTGCAGTAATGAAATATGGAAACAGCTATCAAAATTAATAGTTTTAGGCATACATTAAACATTAAAGAGAAATACACAAGAATTTAATCTATTAATAAAAGACTATATAATTCACAATAAAAATGTAAAGCAAGCAGAATAAATAAATATCCAGGACTATAAGAAAAAATAAATGCTTGCTATCTAAAAGCAAATTTTGCAGTAGAATATATACCAAGATAGGGGTACCTGGGTAGCTCAGTCAGTTAAGCATCCGACTCTTGACTCTTCTGCTCAGGTCATGATCTCAGGGTCCTGGGACCAAGCCCTGTGTCAGCTCTGTGCTCAGCATGCTCAGTGAGGAGTCTCCTAGAGATTCGCTCTCTCCCTCCCCCTCTGCCCCTCCACCCACTCATGCACGTTCTCTCAAATAAATAAATCTTTAATAATAATAATAATAATAAGAAGAAGAAGAAGAAGAATATCCACCAAGACAAATCAAGGAATAGTCTTCTCTATTCTGGACGCATAAACCACTTTTAAATATTATTTACATTAGATTTCTCAAAAGAGAAAGAAATTGATTTTCCTCCTGCCCAAGAGCCTGAAGGACTTAGTTCAAATGTATTTTCTCATCCTTTCCTAGGAATGCATATAGTTACAGATGAAAGCAAAGGAAGAGAGAACTTCCTGTAAAGAGTAAAATAAGAATTACACCAATTTCTCAACAGAAACAAAATGAAAGTCAATGAATTATTAGTAAGGTGCTCAAAAAAAGATAATTATGTGTCAGAATTCTAAAGTTAATGAAAAATCCTTTAAAAACAGAATTAAAGACATTTTCATTTAAGAACAAACATAGTGTTTTCTACAGAAAGATGCTCTTCAGATAAATGAAAGTGATCCCAAATGATGGAAGCTTAAAGATACAAGAAAGGATAAAGAACAACAAAAAGGGCAAATTTTCATGTGATTAAAAATAATCGTGTTGTATAGCAATGCTAATTTTTAAAAAAGTCATATATAAACACATACACACAAATATATATATTTGCCATGAAGGGAAAATTAGAGTTAAAGCCAAAAGACATGTAAAATACTAGTTCATATTTCATATAGTCTTTAATAAGTCAAAGATGTAAATTTTCCTTTATGAATAATTACTTTGAATATAAATGAATTAAAGTCCCCAACCTAAAGACATAGAATGGCAGAATGGATTAAAAATTTTAAACTAAACCACAAACAAAAAAAATCATGATCCACTTATATAATGTCTACAAGAGACTCCCTTTAGATCTAAAGATACAAATAGATGAAAAGTTAAAGGAAGGAAAATATATCTCATGCAAACAGGTACCAAAAGAGAGCAAGGGTAGCTATTTTAATATAAGTCAAAACGGACATTAAGACCAAAACTGTTCCAATAGACAAACAAGGACATTACATACTGATTAAAGAATCTATACAGTAAGATATAGTACACATAATCCTATATATGACAAATACTATAACTTCCAAATATAAGAAGCAAACACTGACAAAATCAAAGGGAGAAAAGGAAATAGTTCTACAATAATTGATGCAAACATCAATACCTACTTTTGATAATGGATAGAATAACCAGATAGACCAGAGAAAGATCTATGCAGAAAGAAAGTGACTTAAACAGTAGCATATCAGTTAGTCCTAAGAGATATATTCAGTAAACTCCACCCAACAACAGCATAACAAATCAAGTGCATGTGGAACATTCTCTGGAACAGACCATATGTTTGGCTGCAAAAAAATTCTTAGTAAATTTAAAAAGATTGAAATCATACAAAGTATCATTTCTGTTCTCAGTGGAATAAAGGTAGAAATCAATGACAGAAGGAAAACTGGAAAATCTGCAAATATGTGGAAATAAAACAACATATTCTTAAACAACCAATGAGTAAAAGAGAAAATCACAAGAGAAATTGGAAAACACCTTGGGACAAATGAAAACAAAAATACAATATTCCATGCACTTGGGTAGCTCAACTGGTTAAACGTCTGCCTTCAGCTCAGTTCATGGTCCCAGAGTCCTGGGATTGAGCCCCTCATTGGGCTTCTTGCTCAGCGGGGAGTCTGCTTCTCCCTCTCCCTCTGCCCCCCCTGGCTCGTGCTCGCTCTTGCTCTCTCTCAAATAAATAAATAAAATCTTAAAAAAAACCCCACAATATTCCAAAACCTGTGGGATGCAGTGAAAGCTGTGCTAAGAGGGAAGTTCACATATGTAAACACATTAAAAAAATAAATCTTATCTAAAAATAACTTTACACCTTATAAACTAGAAAAAGAAGGGCAACCTAAACCTAAAGATAGAAGAATGAAGAAAATAAAGATTAGAGAAAAAAATGGAGTATGAAAAAGCAATATAGAAAATATTTTAGAAAGTCAGTTCTTTGAAAATAAAACAAAATTGACAAATCGTTAGTGACATCGCCTATGAAAAAAAGAGAGAGGAGCTCAATTAGCAAAATTAGAAATGAAAGTGGGGATATGATTAGTGAAGTGACAGAAATATGAGAAGTATTATAAGGATGCTTTGAATATTTATATTCTAACAAATTAGATAACCTAGATGAAATGGACAAATTCATAGTAACACACAAGACACCAAAACCAATTGACGAAAGAGAAAATCTAATAAACTTATAACTAGTAAGGAGATTGATTTAGTAATCAAAAATCCCCCAACAAAGAAAAGTCTGAAACCAGATGCCTCCACTTGTGAATTCTACCAAATATTAAAAGAAGAATTTAACAACAATACTTCTCAAATAATTTCAATGTATCGAAATGGAAGGAGTACTTCCTATCCCACTGTGTGAGGCTTGCAGTACCCTGATACCAAAGTTTAACAAAGATGTTACAAGAAAATATAGACCAATACGCCTCATAAATATTGATATAAAAATCTTCAACAATGTACTAGCACAATTAATTCAGCAACATACCCAAAGGATTATACACCACACCATGACCAAGCAGGATTCTATTACTGGAATGTAAACATTGTTCAACATAGGCAAAACAATCAGTGTAATACAGCATATTAATAAAATAAAAACAAATGAAGATCTCAAATGATGCAGAAAAAGCATCTATAAAATTCAATACCTTTCTTAACAAAAGCCTTCAATAAGCTACTAATGAAAGGAAACTTCCTTAGCATAATAACCCTATAGAAAAATCTATAGCTAACATCAGACTCAATGTTGAGAGACTGAAAGTTTTTTTCAGGTACAAGACAAAGATGTTAACGTTCATTACTTCTATTTCACATAGTAGTGGAAGTTCTAGCCTGAGCAATTAAGCAAGAAAAGGCATCCAAATTGGAAAGGAAGAAGTGAAATTATCTTTCTGCACAAGTCACTTGACCATATATATAGAAAACTAAAGTATACACACACACTGCTAGAGCTAACAAATATTTTCAAATTGCAAGATACAAAATTGACACACAAAAACCAGTCGCATTTCTATACACTAAGAATAAACAACTAGAAACATAAAGTAAGTAAACACTTCAATCCCTTGAGACATAAGAGGGGAACACTGATATATAGTGTCAGGTCAATTCATCTCCAAAATGATTGGTAGTAGGCATTAAAGGGGATTATTTAAGGAAATATTGGGCCCCAACAATCTTTTTCTTTTTCTTTTTGATACAAAACTCAGCTCACAATTCTGTGGGAAATAAAAATATGTAATGGGATCATGAACTATATATATATATATATATATATATATATATATATATTAA